>NC_048586.1:4185000-4347500 GCF_013265735.2 Oncorhynchus mykiss | reverse complement strand
TGTGTGTGTGTGTGTGTGTGTGTGTGTGTGTGTGTGTGTGTGTGTGTGTGTGTGTGTGTGTGCGCGTGTGTGCGTGTGTGTGTGTGTGTGTGTGTGTGTGTGTGTGTACCATAGCCCCTGACAGAGGTGAGGAGATCTCCTGAACAGGTCCAAATTGAGCTTAATCTCATTCCTCATTGTGCTGGAACAGGAATGAAATTGCACAATTGCACCTTAATGGACGAGTCAAACTGCCCCACCCTCCATACCCCTCCTTTCTCCACTCAGTTTTCATTTTATTTTTACGCAGCATACCCTTCCAGCATCGCGTCACGTTTCATGCATGGATGGGCGCATGAACACTTCCCCTTCTCTTTTTTATCCTGCTTTCGCTCTTCTTCCTTTTCCCGGCACTGATAGCCTCTAATAGTGTATATTTAAACAATCAAGGGGTTAATGTGCTTAAGATAAGAACAATCATAAACCGATAAGGCCCACCGGATGCCCCTCTCCTTCTTTATTCCCACTCGAATCCAGGGAGATTCCAATTTAGAGAATTCTGTGCTACGTTGCACTGGAGCACGTCTCCATCACAGGCAGGAAGGATTCAATCAGTCCCCTGGGGTTGATTCCACATATGTGTGTGTGTGTGTGTGTGTGTGTGTGTGTGTGTGTGTGTGTGTGTGTGTGTGTGTGTGTGTGTGTGTGTGTGTGTGTGTGTGTGTGTGTGTGTGTGAGAGAGAGAGTTTGTGAGTTTTTATAAAACCTTTATTTTTTACTCAAGTGTTAACATAAATAATGACACACTGCCTTTTCAGAAATGAAACAACAAATGTAATTCCTAAACAAAAATAAATACATAACATATACATTCAACTTATTTCAGCAGCTCTACAAAACAAAGCGCTCCTTCGTAGGCCCACTTCTCCTCAAATAATAGGAGATCTTTTACAGCTGAAAAGAACTCAAAATCTACTTTTATTCTTGCTTTCACTAATCCTTTAAAAACACATCTTACATCCTGCCCATATCCCGTTTCTATCTTATGTTTCCTACTCAGAAAAATTGACATCTTAGCTTGTCCCAAAATAAAATTTTACATTTTACATTTTCTTTTCTGTTTATTTATCTTTATTCAACACCTTGACACACCCCCTATACAATTCCTTCCCATTCACCTCATCCAAACCCACCTCCTCCAACCCTCTCAAATCCAGCAATAACGCCTTTCTTTCTGACTCTGGGACATTTGGTGTAATCCCTAGTTTTGGAAATGAGACGTCTTCATCTTGCACCTTCTTCTTGTGGCTACTAAGCATACCCCATTCTTCCGCTGACAGAGCCTTCCTACAGCTCCCCAGCATTTGTCCGACAATCATTTCCGACCTCATCCCCAAATGTTCTGCCACCCGTCTTCCATCCATTAAGGCGGGCCCAGCCATGGCCATTAACTGTCTTAAGGTGATGATTTTCCCTTCACCAGAATCTTGGAGAAATGTGGAACAGCTGCAGTTGTACAATCCAGTCTTGCCCCATACACCAGAGGTTCCTCCAACAGCCAATGCACTGACTCTGCTGAAGTTCTTCTGGACACCTTCATTATGCTCCACACTCTGAGAAGGCCTCTGTAAAATGGAGGTACTCCCTCCCTAGAAATCTGGCTACTATCAACCAGAAATAAAGCCTTCTTTAAACCTAATCCTCCAACCCGCTGTAATATAAGACCTGCCACCCCTCTCCACACCACATTTTCCGGTCCATAAAGCAACCTTTGAATAAACTGAAACCGGAAAGCAGCAGCCCTACTAGCAAGATGTACAAGACCTTGTCCCCCCTCCTCTTTTGACAAATACAAAACACTTTGTGGAACCCAGTGATATTTATCCCAAAAGAAATCCACAATAATTGCCTGTATCTTAGCCAGAAGGCCAGATGGTGGTTCTAAAACTGACAACCTATGCCACAGTGCAGAGGCAATCACATTGTTAACTATAATAGTGCGCCCCCTATATGACATACGAGATATTAACCAATGCCATCTCCTCATCCTCCCTTCCACCATTTCAACCACCCCACTCCAATTTTTTTCCATAGTCCCCTCATCTCCTAGGTACACTCCAAGATACTTAAAACCTCCCTTACACCATTCTAGCCCCCCTGGCAAAGCCATGATCCCTCCAGACCATTCTCCAATCTGTAAAGCACAACTCTTTTCCCAATTTATCTTTGCAGAGGATATTCCCCTAAAACGATCAACCATTAGACTCAAGCTATCCACCTCCGCTTGATTTTTCACTAGCACAACTACATCATCAGCATAGGCTGAAAGACGAATAGGAGGAATATCCTCTGAAAGGCACACCCCTGCAATGCGACTTCTAATGCTATTTATTAGTGGCTCTATAGCAATAGCATATAACATCCCTGACATAGAACATCCCTGCCTAATACCTCTACACACTTTAAAAGGAGCACTCAAACCACCGTTAACTTTCAATACACTTTCAATGTCACCATATATCACCTTTATCATGGCAATAAAACCAGAGCTGAACCCAAACGCCTCAAACGTGTGCCATAAATGTTGATGTTCAACTCGGTCAAATGCCTTTTCCTGATCAATTGAAATTAGACCAGCATCCAACCCAATAGCCCTAGAGACGTCCAAAAAATCACGAATCAGAGAAATGTTATCCCCTATCTGCCTGCCAGGAACACAGTAGGACTGATCCGTATGTATGATTTGCCCCATCACCTCCCTCAGCCTGTTGGACAAAGCCTTTGACAATATCTTATAATCAGTACACAATAAAGCCACCGGCCTCCAGTTCTTCACCTCCCTCGGGTCACCCTTTTTGGGCAGTAGGGTGAGGACAGCCCTTCTGCAGCTTATTGGTAGTAACCCTCCGGTTAAACTATCATTAGCTACTTCTAACCAATCCTCTCCCAACATAGCCCAAAAAGACTTAAAAAAGTCAACGGGAAGCCCATCAATGCCTGGTGCCCTTCCATTTTCCATGCCTTTTAATGCAGTGTATAAATCCTGCAAAGACAATGGTTGCTCAAGCTCAACCTGAGCTTCTGCAGGCACCTTTGGGAGCCCATCAAAGAACTGCTGTGTCACTGTTTTGTCCTCTTTGTACTCACACTTGTAGAGCTCAGCATAGAACTCTACTGCCCTCTTTCTAATTTCACTAGGGCTAGTGAGCTCTTGTCCAACAGCTGATTTGAGACAATGAATAATTTTTCTTTGTCCATTCTTTTTCTCTAAACCAAAGAAAAATTTGGATGAGGCATCCATTTCAGATATGCCCTGAAATTTACTTCTCACCACTGCCCCCTGTGCTCTGATACCCAGCAGATCTGCCAATGCAGCTTTTCTCCTCTTGAGGGCCTGAGTATGGCCTCGATCTCCTGTGGTCTCAACCAACGTCATGAGTTCCACTATTTCAATCTCTAGGGCTTTCATTGATCTGGTGATATCCTTGGTGACATTCCTCGTGTATTGATTACAAAATTGTTGAATCTGGATTTTCCCTATATCCCACCATTGTTGAAGGGATACAAAACTGGCCTTTTGAGACCTCCACCTCTCCCCCAAAAAACTGAAACAGTTCCTGAAGTGAGCATCACTCAATAAAGTTATATTAAAATGCCAGTATGCGCTTTTAGGTTTTACATCGTTAATGAACACCACCTCTGTTATTAAACAATGATCAGAAAATCCCACTGGAGTTATCACACTTGATTTACAGACCTGAGATTGATGCTCAAAAACATAAAACCTATCTAACCTGGCCATAGAGATGATGTTCTCTCTCACATGCGCCCAGGTGTACTGCCTTGTTCCTCCATGTTGACTCCGCCAAATATCACACAGTTCATTTGTTGCAATAAGGCGTTTTAAAAACGTCCTTGAGGCTATATGAGGTTCTTGGTGATTTCTATCTAAATCGCTAACTGTGCAGTTAAAATCCCCAGCAATAAACAAATAATCTTCTTTGTTACATTTCTCAATGGTATTTGATAATGTCTCTAAAAAACATACCCTCTCAACTGTCACCACTGGGGCATATACATTTATCAGACACATATTGATGTTTTCATACCTTGCTCTAACTTTTAATAACCTCCCCTCAACTACCTCTTCAACCTCATATGACAAAGGCGAAAACCCTTTTGAGAACAAGATAACCACACCCCCACTTTTTGAGTTTTTATGACTACACACCACTGCCCCCCCCCCCCCCACTCCTGTTGCCACATAACTTCATTTTCCAAATTACTATGCGTTTCTTGTAGAAAAATTATGTTACTTCCCTTTCCCCTCATTAACTCATACACCATGGCTCTTTTTTTAACATCTCTTGCCCCATTTACGTTTAAAGAAGAGATCTTAAAACTGCTCATGGATAAGAAAAAAATACAGAGGAAGATACAGCCACCACATCTCTTTACAGAGTTAAAACTGCAACTGAACTCTTTCATTTTCTTTAGAATTTACATCACTTATTACTCTCGTGACCACTTTCTTGAGTCTAGCAATTTAAGGGCTTTTCAAACCTCCCCCTGTAATTTTTGACATCAGAAACTTTGCTGATTCAATAAACAATTCACGTTCAGGGAAAAAATCAGTTACATTGTAATCCTGCATATATTTCTTCCCTTTTGTCAACTTCATAAATTGACGTATCTTCTCGATCCCATACCTCCCTTCCACCCCATCTATCTCACTATATTGTTGTGACGCGTCAGATGACTCACTCTCGCTATCCTCCCCAGAAGAAAACCCCATCTCTACAACCTGTTCATCTTCATCTGATTTATACATCTCTACCTTTTCTCTTAGAATTAGACCCTTCACCACCCCTTAAATAGATACGATTTGACCATGGCGAGATAACTCTCGCTCTAACACTTCATCTCTAACAAATGGTGGCACGTTAGAAAGCATAACTTTCTTCGCCGGATTCATAAGCGGAAATACCGGCAATACTATCTTATTCAGCTTTTCAATTGAATCTAAGAATATCACTACAGCGCTATTCATCCTTGAGGCTGATTTGATGCTATCATACCCAATGATAGCACCCACAGCCAAGCTACATTCTTCCACTGAACACCCAGCCGCAGCAGGAATTTTTACTCCATGCCTCCGACTAAGTTTTTCAAACTCTACACTTCCGCGAGTGGCCATTGCAACCAGCCCCACCCGCTGGTTGTGCCCTCGCGAAAAAACAACCTCAAAGATCCCACCACCCCTATACGTGCTTAGTGATAGTTAAACAATATACCCTTAAAACAACTAAACTAATCAATATATATATATGTACATACCAAAACCCAATAGAGTGAAAAGAAATTCCATTCGCTCTCACAATCACTCCTGCTTGACGACTCACTCCCAGCATGCACTCCGAAGAGAGAGAGAGAGAGAGAGAGAGAGAGAGAGAGAGAGAGAGAGAGAGAGAGAGAGAGAGAGAGAGAGAGAGAGAGAGAGAGAGAGAGAGAGAGAGAGAGAGAGAGAGAGAGAGAGAGAGAGAGAGAGAGAGAGAGAGAGAGAGAGAGAGAGAGAGAGAGAGAGAGAGAGAGAGAGAGAGAGAGAGAGAGAGAGAGAATGAAGAAACCTAATTTCACTAACATTCCAGTTATGCCCAAAGGCACAAGAGAGAGAGAGGGATGATTTCTACAGTTTGCATTTTTTGGGTTTCTCCAAACATCTCTTCAAAAATCAAACCAACCACAGTCACCCAAAGCATCTATTTCTGCTGTGAGTTCTATATCTGAGATGGGTAATTCTCTGTGTATCCTCAGAGCTAACAGACAGCCTACCACTATTAGAGAGATCTATGTGAGGAACCACAAAAAACACCCAGTGTGGTTGAATGCCTTTCTGCAGCGGCCCCGAGTGTAACAGACATTTATTCAACCATAACAAGGGACTCCAAACTTTGCAACCGGAAAATCTTGGTTCGGGAGAAAAAGGAGGCACATACATGGGAGGAACAGTCAACTCCTTATAAATGCAATGGCTTGGGACTGTTGTGACAGCATATACTAAGCCAGAGCAGGAAGTTATCAGGAGTAATACAACATTATTTGATTGAATTGGGACTGGAAAACCGTACTGTACTTTTGCACTTAAGAGTTGACTGTAAGGTTAAAGGGACCCAGGGTTGGGGAGTAACTGATTACAAAAGAACTGTAATCCGTGACTTTAATATGGTAATCAGATTACAGATACTTTTGAAAAACTAGATGATTACTTTGAGGAATATTACTTTTAAATTCAGAAAGGACGTTTGTGAAAAATAATCTTTGACACTTCTCTGTTTTCTCAAATACATTCAAACCAGCATTGAAAAAAGGTGCAAGTTCAAGTTTGTTCCACCTGAGTGAGTCTGGCCAGAAGTCAGAGACCACTTTGATGACACACCAAATGAGTGTGATGGATCGCGGGAGAAGAGCAGGAATAGGCTTTTGTAGACTACAGTTCAAGCTATGTCTTCCAATGGTGTGACTGCTGTCGGCATCCAAAGATTATCCAACTTGAATAAACGCTTGGAGGTAAGGATGACAGCAGTGGCGTAGTCTACGGTGATATGGATATCACTTATTATTGATATCTACATAGAGCATTGATATGAATCACACTGCTGCCTGACAGCTTTGCACACTCTTGGCATTCTCTCAACCAGCTTCATGAGGAATGCTTTTCCAAAAGTCTTGAAGGAGTTCCCACATTGTTGTTCCGCACTTGTTGGATGCTTTTCCTTCAATCTGCAGTCCAACTCCTCCCAAACCATCTTAATTGGGTTGAGGTCAGGTGATTGCGGAGGCCAGGTCATCTGAGGCAACACTCCATCACTCACCTTGGTCAAATAGCCCTAACACATCCTGGAGTTGTGTTTTTGGTCATTGTCCTGTCGAAAACACTAAGCGCAAACCAGATGGGATGGCGTATTGCTGCAGAATGCTGTGGTAGCCATGCTGGTTAAGTGTGCCTTGAATTCTAAATAAATTACTGACAGTGTCACCAGCAAAGCACCCCCACACCATCACATGTGGAGATTATCCATTCACCTACTCTGCGTCTCACAAAGACACGGCGGTTGGAACCAAAATTCTCAAATTTGGACTCATCAGACAAAAGGACAGATTTCCACCTAATGTCCATTGCTCGTGTTTCTTGGCCCGAGCAAGTCCCTTCTTCTTATTGGTGTCTTTTAGTAGTGGTTTCTTTGCAGCAATTTGACCATGAAGGCCTGATTCACGCAGTCTCTGGTGAACAGTTGATGTTGAGATGTGTCTGTTACTTGAACTCTGTGAATCATTTATTTGGGCTGTAATTTCTAAGGTGCTGTTAACTCTAATGAACTTATTCTCTGCAGCAGAGGTAACTCTGCATCTTCCTTTCCTGTGGCGGTCCTCATGAGAGCCTGTTTCATCATAGTGCTTGATGGTTTTTGGGACTGCACTTGATGAAACTTTCAAAGTTCTTGAAATGTTCCGGATTGACTGACCTTTTACGTCTTAAAGTAATGATGGACTGTCGTTTCTCTTTGCTTATTTTTCGGTGTTCTTTGCCATATTATGGACTTGGTCTTTTACCAAATAGGCTATCTTCTGTATACCAACCCTACCTTGTCACAACACCACTGATTGTCTCAAACACATTAAGAAGGAAAGAAATTCCACAAATTAACTTTTAACAAGGCACACCGGTTAATTGAAATGGATTCCAGGTGACTACCTCATGAAGCTGGTTGAGAGAATGCCAAGAGTTTGCAAAGCTGTCATCAAGTCAAAGGGTGGCTACTTTGAAGAATCTCATGTAAAATATATTTGGATTTGTTTAACACTTTTTTGGTTACTACATGATTCCATATGTGCTATGTATTAGTATTGATGTCTTCACTATTATTCTACAATGTAGAAAATATTGCAAATAAAGAAAAACCCTTGAATGAGTAGGTGTTCTAAAACTTTTGACTGGTACTGTATATTCATATGAAGATATAATTAAATGAATATTAATTTAATTAAAATAGTAGAATGCGATGGGCTAGAAGTAACCTACATAGCCAACCAATAAAGTAACATTTAACATGCAGACATGGCCAGCTATGTTGATTTTTCCTGCAATAGATGTCGGGCCAATTGTATTCCGAGCTATGGGTCTCCCATTCACAGCTGGGTGAGATACAGTCTGGAATCAAACCAGAGTCTGTAGTGACGCCTCTAGCCTTAGACTGCTGCGCCACTCGGGAGCCCACATTGCTGTTGCTTTCAATTGAAATATCACATAATACCAAAATACTGTAGTACATATCCCATATCTTAATTTGAGCCAGAATTACACAGCAGGAAAATAATCCTGCAGCAACAAGAAATGTGAATTAGTATTATAATTAAAGGACATTCTTTTATAGGGTTTGGTCCATTTTTCCTCAGGGCAAATCAAGTCATACATGTTAAAGTGGAAATAATAATAATTACAAACTTAAAAAGCCTTTCTAGGGAGTTTTTCCTAGTCACCGTGCTTCTACACCTGCATTGCTTGCTGTTTGGGGTTTTAGGCTGGGTTTCTGTACAGCTCTTTGAGATATCAGCTGATGTAGGAAGGGCTTCATAAATAAATTTGATTTTATTTGAAATTAGATTTTTAAAACCTCGAACACATTTCTTGCTGTGAAGGGAAAATTCATACAAAAAAAAAAGATATGGCATCTGTAGTTGTGTAATAGCTGCCAACAGCCAGCCACCTGTAACAGTGTAGCTACTTCATTTAGACTTGGGCCTCCGCTTAAACCATCCTAAAAGAACAGTTGGGGGAACTGACCTATTGGTTTCCTGCAAACATTCTATGGACAAGGTATGACAGCAATCTATGCTTTGGTTTGTTCATCTCCAATGGCTAGCTGTTTAGCATTTGTGGCACAAAACCAATGTAAGTCAATATCCTCGATATTAGAATGTTTCATGTTTCATGTCCAAATTAGTGGAGACTTAATTTATGCATATGCCGTTTCAATCAGAAATTACCTTTTAAATTTGAACCACACTATAACGCTGAATTTCCACGATACTAATTGAATCGTGCCCATGATTGTGTAGCTCAATTAAATTACTTTAAGATGATTTGGACATGAAGTGAAACAAATGCTAATATCAGGGGTACTTACTTGCATTGGTTTGTGCCACAAATGCTAAAAAGTTTGCAGTTTGAAAATTGAAGACCTGTACCTCTGTGTACAAACAAACTGGATGAAGTTCACCTACTGTAAATATCACAGAGTTATTTCTGTGCTCTGTAAACATTCAGCAAAATGAATACACACACATACATATGCACTTACACATATACACGCACACACGCACACGCACACATACACACGCACGCACACGCGCACGCACACGCGCACGCACGCAAACACGCACACACACGCGCACGCACACACGCACACGCACACATACACACGCACACACACACGCACGCACATACGCACGCACGCAAACACGCACACACACACGCACGCACGTCACACACACACACACACACACACACACACACACAAACACACACTGGCCGTGCTGCTACCAGGCTGTCAAGTCCAGAAATAATTAGGCATCAAAATGAGTTTCCCTCATCTTGTTTTTTTCATGTCATGGAACTCTGGAGACTGGATAATGCAGTTAACATGCTCTCATCATGGACTTTCATTACACCATTACATGGTGCGTTACAAGAGCACAGAGCAGAGGAACTGGGAGCTACCACAGGGAGTGCGCGTGTCTGTGTGTATGTGGGTTGGAGGGTGGGTACAGTGTATGTAGCACTGTATGGTCAACTTCTATAGACCATATTTTCTCCCAGCGGCCCAGACCTCATCTCCTGTGACCCTGACATTCCTCCCTGCAAAGTGTCTGATATTGAAACGGATTGCTTTTTGGCTTAGGAACTTCATATGCTTCACATCAGAGTATGCTCTGGCTAACTGGGTTCCCACTGTACGACAGCTCTCCTCTCTCTTCACACTGCAGGCATGTCTGTGGGTCACACAAATTAACACACACACACACACACACACACACACACACACACACACACACACACACACACACACACACACACACACACACACACACACAGTCTTGTACAGCTAACATTGTGGGGACACACATTTCAGTCCCATTCAAAATCCTATTTTTCCTAACCCTAAACCTAACCCTATCCTCTGTCAGGGGCTATGACACACACACACACACTAAAAGACTGAAGTAAACTAAAGTATCCTTAATAATAGCCATATGGCCTTTTTAACACTGCAGGCATTTGCTTTGTTGTGTGTGTGTGTCTGTCTAAATATGTGTCTAAATATGTGTGTATTTTGTACATTATTGTACAAGAATTAGTGGCACTCATCAGCACCAATCCCCTGTAGATCAGGACATGTTCCATCAAGCATTGTGTGTCTGTGTGTGCGTGTATATGTGTGTGTGTGTGTGTGTGTGTGTGTGTGTGTGTGTGTGTGTGTGTAACACTAGCTGGCAGGGGTGATGTAGCGTTTTTATCACCCAGTAAAATGAGTTTTATATTGCTGCTCAGCTCATGCTCAATTACCCAGCATCCCTTGGGGTCAAGCGGGTGTGGGGGGGTAAACACACATATGCTGGGCCTGATTTATTTCACTGTCCCTCTGAAACCCTGAATTAGTATACACATACACACAAGTGTGTGCACATAAACACACACTCCGCTAAGCTGGTATTTAACAGAGATGACTCAACTATTTTACTGGTTGTGGACACCACTATGTTGGGACACACACACACAGACAGACAGCCAGACAGATAGACACAGACAAACACACAAAGTTAGAGATGTCATAATCACACTCTAAAGAGGACAATACAGTGTTCCTGATCACATACACATTCACTATAGGAAATATTCTGTCTGTCTGTCTGTCTGTCTGTCTGTCTGTCTGTCTGTCTGTCTGTCTGTCTGTCTGTCTGTCTGTCTGTCTGTCTGTCTGTCTGTCTGTCTGTCCTACTACCTAACTGTATGGCTGCTGTCTGTCTGTCTGTCCGTCTGTCCGTCCGTCCGTCTATCCATCCATCCGCCCATTCGTCTATTGGTCTGCCTATCTATCTGTCTCTCCGTTCGTCCGTCTGTCAGCTATCATCCTCTCTCCTGGCGTATTTATTGATTCTTATGAATAGACTCTTGACTGGGAGCGTGACCCCCATTAGATCATCCTATCTAAAACCAGTCATGAGACCAGCACAGGATCCCAGGGGACAGGCCAAGACACGTCAACCATAATCACTCTGAGGGGGGGGGGGGGGGGGGGGGGGGGAGGGAGGGAGAGAGGCAGAGAGAGAGGCAGAGAGAGGGAGAGAGGCAGAGAGAGGGAGAGAGACAGAGAGAGGGAGAGAGGCAGAGAGAGGGAGAGAGGCAGAGGGAGGGAGAGAGGCGGAGGGAGGAAGGGGGAAACACTATTGTAGAGAGAGATAGAGTAGAGAAATGTAGATATAGGATAGGACGATTTACTGGTTTGTGTTCAGTAGGCACAAATCAGAAAGAAAACAGCCCTTAAGAGGAGTGAACAGGGAGTTACTACTTGAACTTGTCCAATAAAAATGCTTGTTTTTCTTTTCCTTTGCAATACATTTTCTTATGGTGTGAAAAAACCCTGTTGTTGTTGTTCAAAGAGGTGGTAGCAGGAATCAGAGGAGGTGAGCTGTGTGGGGTGAGTAAGGTGACTATTCAGGCCTTTGGGTTACATCCTGTCCTCATCCTCCCTCCTTCACACTCTCATGTGTGGTTATTTGTGTTCCCAGCTTGCATCAGAGTGCCGTGTCTGCCAGACAGGACGGTAACATCAATGTAGGGAAACGTCTCTTTCTGTGGTGCTACGCCGCATGACAACGTCTGATGTGTTTGTGTGTGAATAAGTGCGTTATATCAGTCTTTCACTCAATCCTCTGGGGTTGCCAGCACACAAGACGCTCCTTATTTATTACTATTTCTCTGGATACTGCTTCAAATGGAAAACGTATATGGACGCGGGTAAACACACACAGAAATATATATGTATACTGTAAACACACACACACACAGAAATATATATGTATACTGTAAACACACACACACACAGAAATATATATGTATACTGTAAACACACACACACACAGAAATATATATGTATACTGTAAACACACACACAGACAGAAATATATATGTATACTGTAAACACACACACACACAGAAATGTATATGTATACTGTAAACACACACACACACAGAAATATATATGTATACTGTAAACACACACACACACAGAAATATATATGTATACTGTAAACACACACACACACAGAAATATATATGTATACTGTAAACACACACACACACAGAAATATATATGTATACTGTAAACACACACACACACACAGAAATATATATGTATACTGTAAACACACACACACACACACAGAAATATATATGTATACTGTAAACACACACACACACAGAAATATATATGTATACTGTAAACACACACACACACACAGAAATATATATGTATACTGTAAACACACACACACACACACAATGTGTGCACGCACAGACACACAGACACACACACACACAGTGGTGTAAAGTACTTAAGTAAAAATACTTTAAAGTACTTCTTAAGTCGTTTTTGGGGTATCTGTACTTTACTTTACTATTTATAATTTGGACTACTTTTACTTTTACTTCACTACATTCCTAAAGAAAATAATGTACCTTTTATTCCATACATTTATTTCCCTGACACCCAAATGTACTCGTTAGATTTTTAATGCTTAGCAGGACAGGAAAATGGTCCAGTTCTCGCACTTCAAGAGTCCCTGGTCTCTTGGGAACGTCCCTGGTCAACCCTATTGCTTCTGATCTGGCGAACTCATAGCACACATGTCTTGTTTGTTAATTATGTCTGAGTGTTGGAGAGAGCCCCTATCTATCCATACATTTAAAAAACAAGAAAATGGTGCTGTCTGGTTTGCTTAATATAAGGAATTTTATATGATTTATACTTTTACTTTTGATACTTAAGTATATATATATATTTTTTTTTATCAAATACTTTTAGACTTACTCAAGCAGGATTGTCACGACTTCTGCCGAAGTTGGCCCCTCTCCTTGTTCGGGCGACGTTCGGTGGTCGAAATCACCGACCTTCTAGCCATCGCTGATCCTCTTTTCATTTTCCTTTGGTTTTTGTCTTGTCTTCCATCACACCTGGTTCCAATCCCATCAATTACATGTTGTGTATTTAACCCTCTGTTTCCCCTCATATCCTTGTCAGTGATTGTTTGTTGTATGTGCTTATGCACGTCTGTCCTGGTGTGCGTCGGGTTATGTACCATTATTTGACTGTTGTGTTTTCTTCGACCACCCGCCCGAGGGTAGAGTGGCGGGTGAGCGCCTCTTCCATCTGAGGCAGGAGACGAGGAGCGCCCAGGGTTTAGGACCCTGGCTGCCGGCGTGTGATGGAGCGACAGGGCCCTGATCGACCATTACCGCTACAGTCTGCGCAAGGACGTACGTCGGGAATTGGCCTGCAGAGACACCACCCTCACATTCAACCAGCTGGTGTACTTGTCCATTCGGCTGGACAACCTGCTGGCTACCTGCGGACGGATGTTCTGATCGGGGTCTGGTGGTTCCATCCTCCTGTTTAGGGGTATCCGTTGGTGCTACTACGATCGAGAGTCCAGACCAGGTCTCCACCGTGCGCATACCCCCTGAATATGGCGATTTGGCTCTCGCCTTCTCTAAAAAGAAGGCGACTCAATTACCACCTCACCGAGGGAGCGATTGTGCTATAAATCTCCTGGTAGACGCTACACTTCCCAGGAGTCACGTGTATCCCCTCTCACAGGCAGAGACGGAGGCTATGAAAACATATGTCTCCGAATCCCAGCGTCAGGGATACATTCGTTCCTCCACTTCACCCGCCTCCTCCAGTTTCCATTTTGTGAAGAAGAAGGAGGGAGGTCTGCGCCCGTGTATTGACTATCGAGGTCTAAACCAGATCACTGTGAGGTACAGTTACCCGCTACCTCTCATAGCCACAGTGATAGAGTCAATGCACGGGGCACGCTTCTTCACCAAACTAGATCTCAGGAGCGCTTACAACCTGGTGCGTATCTGGGAGGGAGACGAGTGGAAGACGGCTTTCAGTACCACGTCAGGGCACTATGAGTACCTTGTCATGCCGTCCGGGTTGATGAATGCGCCATCAGTCTTCCAAGCCTTTGTAGATGAGATTTTCAGGGACCTGCACAGGCAGGGTGAGGTGGAGTATAGTGATGAAATTTGGATGTACTCCACTACACATGCCGAGCATGTGTCCCTGGTGTGCAGGGTGCTTGGTCGCCTGTTGGAGCATGACCTGTACGTCAAGGCTGAGAAATGCCTGTTCTTCCAACAGTCTGTTTCCTTCCTATGGTACCACATTTCCACCTCAGGGGTGGAGATGGAGTGTGACCGCATTTCAGCCGTGCGTAATTGGCCGACTCCCACCACGGTAAAGGAGGTGCTGCGGTTCTTAGGGTTTGCCAACTACTACCAGAAGTTTATCCTGGGTTTTGGTCAGGTAGCGGATCCCATTATCTCAATGCTGAAGGGAGGCCCGGTGTGCTTGCAGTGGTCAGCTGAGGCGGACAGGGCCTTTAGTCACCCAAGGGCTCTGTTTTCCTCTGCTACCGTGCTGGCCCATCCAGATCCCTCTCCTCGTTCATAGTGGAGGTGGACGTGTCCAAGGCTGGGATAGGAGCTGTGCTCTCTCAGCTCTCAGGTACGCCACCAAAGCTTCTCGAAGAAGCTCAGCCCGGCGGTACGAAACTACGATGTGGGGGCCCGGGAGCTGTTGGCTGTCGTCAAGGCCTTGAAGGCATGGAGACATTGGCTTGAGGGGGCTAGACACCCTTTTCTCATCTGGACTGACCACTGCAATCTGGAGTACATCGGGGCAGTGAGGAGACTGAATCCTCGCCAGGCAAGGTGGGCCATGTTTTTCACCCGTTTTGTGTTTACCCTTTCCTACAGGCCAGGCTCCCAGAACGTTAAGGCAGACGCATTGTCCCGGCTGTATGACACAGAGGAGCGGCCCATGGATCCCACTCCCGTACTCACTGCCTCCTGCCTGATGGCGCCGGTAGTGTGGGAGCTGGACACAGACATTGAGCAGGTGTTACGTGCAGAGCACGCTCCCGCTGGGCGTCTGTACATCCCGTCTGCTGTTCGTGACCAGTTGATCAATTGGGCCCACACGTCACCCTCCTCTGGCCATCCTGCGATTGGTCGGACAGTGTGCTTTTTGAGCGGGAGGTACTGGTGGCCTACCTTGTCTAAGGACGTGAGGGGTTATGTTTCCTTCTGCTCGGTGTGCGCCCAGTGTAAGGCTCCGAGGCACCTACCCGGAAGTAAGCGACACCCCTTACCCGTTCCACAGCGGCCTTGGTCGCACCCGTCGGTGGATTTTCTGACTCATCTTCCATGACACCGTAATCCTGGTCATTGTGGATTGTTTCTTTAAGTCCTGTCGTCTCCTCCCTCTGCCCGGTCTGTGGGCCAACACCGTGTGGAGAGAGGGAAATGCGGCGTTGGACCAGTTTGAGGAGTTCAGCCAAATGTATTTCAGGTGGTTTTTTTTGGTATTAAACTGCGCCGTTTGGAAACACAGTTTTTTCTCTCCTGTGTCTGACTTCTCTGCCGCCAGTACGTACCCCTTACAAGGATTTTACTGGGTGACTTTCAACTTTTACTTGAGTAATTTTCTAATTTTCTATTATTTCTATTATTTTACTCAAGTATGACGACTGGGTATTTTCCCACCACTGCACACACATGCAAGCAAGCACGCATACACACACACACACACACACACACACACACACACACACACACACACACACACACACACACACACACACACACACACACACACACACACACACACACACACACACACACACTTTTAACACTTTTAATTCCCCATATCTTATGTTCAGAACCTTTGATTGTGCAGTCATTGGTTGTGCAGTCATTGGTTGTGCAGTCATTGGTTGTGCAGTCATTGATTGTGCAGTCATTGGTTGTGCAGTCATTGGTTGTGCAGTCATTGGTTGTGCAGTCATTGGTTGTGCAGTCATCTTTCACCCCTGAGTCATTCATGCAAAAACAAAGTTTTCAATGAACTACCATGATAATATTTAGATTTGTCACCACTATAGAAAATGATAGGTTTACCATTTAGTTATTTTAACTAACATTTAATCGAATAGCAAAAAATACAAGACACACATTTCAAAACTGTTCTTTTTGATGAGCTAGTAAGAAAGAATAGCAGATGGTATATATCATTTTCCATACAGGAGTTGACTAAAACTTGACATGCACCATTTTTTTAATAATATGTATCCCATCGCAGGTTGTGAGCATGTTGAGAAATGTGTCAGTATTACAGTTTCATTATCCTTATACAGAACATACGCAGGTTCAAATAATCAGAAATGGGGCATTGTAAAGAAGTTGGCTACTGTAACAAATGTACTATGCCTTTTTTGTCCCATGCAACATTGTACAAAATCACCTTTTCTACAGTGACTTGTCAAATGATACAGTATTGCCTGTCTCTTAATTAGCTTACAGCGTATTAGTGAAATTCAGATAATGAGTGGAATATTGTTATATACAATTCAGGTATTTCAGTAGTGCATTGTACTCTTTGTCCTATTGAATCACTCGTTGTCCTGTTGAATCACACTTGCTGATGGAGAATGATGGTGTAGTATTTACAGGAACAGTTGACAGTGAGAGTACGTTTCTTTTATTGCCAAGTTTATTTTGTAACATGTATATCTTGTATACTGTATTACTGTAGTGTTTACTGTACTGGTTTTGTAGAACTGAAAGACGACCACCATGTGGTGATTGAATGCGTCTATTGACAGACAAACAGGAAGCTACCAATGTGCAAATGGTAGTTGAAATGAATGCTATAAGACAGCAGGAAATCCAACAACAGATGGTTGAAAAACCTGCAATCTTCCATGACATCATAGTGAGCTTATCAACCATAGCCCCCATCCTTAACAAACACCATCTCCAGATGAAGCACATCTACCGAGTCCCATTTGAAAGGAATTCCCAGAGAGTGGAGGATAAACGGTACGAATATGTGCAAGTAAGTCATGTTCTAGTATTACATTATTGAAACATTAGAGACTCATTGATGTTTCCAGTGAACTGTACTATACAACAATTACAGTATTTACTGTCATTTCAGAGAATTATGGAGTTGGATGCAAGTCCTGTCCCCCAGAAACTCATATACATACATGAGGAGGAATTCAATTTAGCGAAGACGAGGAGGAGAGGAAGGAACATCATTGGTCAACGTGCCATCATTGAGCTACCTGGCCAGCGCGGGGGAAATGTCACTGTATGCACAGCTATGAGCCACAATGTGGTCCTCCACTACCATGCCACCCTTGGACCATACAACACTGCCCATCTCCTTCATTTCCTGAACACCTTACATGACAATCTTTTTCAGCCAGAGCAGAGAGGGCCAGGTGATCCTGAGCAGCAAATGTATGTTCTAATTTGGTACACCATGAGTTTCCATTGGGCTGCTCAGGTCCGCAAATTCTTCCATGAGCATCCCAGGTTTACAATTCTCTATCTCCCACCATATTCCCCACTTCTCAACCCCATTGAGAAGTATCTGTCAGCATGGCGGTAGAAGGTGTATGATCGCAAGCCGCATAAACAAATTGCCGTTCTCCAGGCAATGGAGGAGGCCTGTGGTGCCGTTCCAGTCCTGTCAGGGGTGGATGCGTCGTGCCAGAAGATATTCTCCCCGCTGCCTGGCCAAGGCAAAAACAACAGATATGACTGATTTTGTTTTGCAATGGAGTATTTGTTTCTTGACTTATCATTTTGATTTTACAGTATTTTGACCGTTTATACAATTGTCCTAAGGTACTGTACAGTAGTACAAATAGGCCTATTTTTCTTCCTTTGCATATGCTAAATATATTTACTGTGTGCTCGCATTTTTACTGTATGTTTACAGTATGCTGTTTAACATGTAACATGAGTCATGTTGAAATGTAAAACGTACATTTTTGCATTTGTGTTCCTTTCTTGTTTGAGAACAGAAACAATAAACAATATAACAACAAAACCTTGGTCTTTACACAGAAATATGTTCAGATAGTAGTGTTTTGAATGTGTCACATTAGCGATCTCGGTTGTCACTAAGTTAGATTAATTTGATTTGTGTGTGTGTGTCTCATGTGTATGCATCATTTTGAGCAGGGAGTACATGATTTTGATTGCTGTGTTTCATTTAGCAAGATGTCTGTGGGGTTTTGTGTTTAAAGTTGTGAGTACCTGAGATGTAGTTTCAGCAAACGTATGTTACCAATTGGGAAAAACTGTAACTCAATGCTGATTAATTTACATGAGTTGTTACACTCTCTGCCCTTTGCCTCAGATTATTCCCTCAGAAGACACGTGGTAGCTGTGCATGTTCACAGATCAGCCCACATAGGAGGTTATGAAAAGGTGTGTGTGAGTGTGTGCGTGTGTGCATGTGTATTCCGCGCGGGGTATAAGCTGACCTCTAACATAGCCACTCAGCGCAGGCAAGTACCTTTGTTCAATCCATCTCTCTTACATGTCACATCAAAACCGCTCATTATCTCTCCCTCTGTCATTGGAATTCAAGCAGCGTCTCTCTTACTTAATTCACACTGTATCTCTCTCTCTCTCTCTCTCTCTCTCTCTCTCTCTCTCTCTCTCTCTCGCTCTCGCTCTCTCTCTCTGTCATTCGGTGCTGAAACATGCTGGAATAACAATACATCCCCACTCGTTTGGTTTCCAAACCATTATTTAAACAGCTGATGTCTAGCTCAGCGGAGTACAGGAGAAGAAAGCAGCTCAGCGCTCCGCTGATAAAGCCTTTCATAATTTGTCAGGTGAAACAGACCACTGAAAAGCATGGCTTTAATTATCCTCATTCTGCTTTCAGCTCTCTCTCTTTCTCTGTATCTCTCTATCCCCCCTCTCTCTCGTTCTCTCTCTCTCTCTCTCTCTCTCCTGGTTCTTACATATGGTCTTGTGTAACATCCTGCCTTGAATACAACAGCACTAGACACTAATACTGATTGGGTGCCATACAGAGAGATAGACAACATAGAAGCCACATCTCCAATGGAGGCCTTGGTTGAGTGTTTGCAATCTGAAAGCTGTTTCGATCTCGTGTTGGATTTGTAGACACCTTTAATCTGTGCTGTGAGTGCGTGGGGGATTTATCCATAAATGAACGAGAATGCTATGTCCCATTCTAGAAATGATATTTAGTTAAAGTCCCATAGAAGTGCACAGTGTTGCTGTTAAACAGAATAGCATGAAACAGGACTACAGGTCACGCAATCATAATGTATACAGGACATAGGCGTTATGTAAAGCAGGAAGTTCATATTACTGTTGGGTGCTGACTGTGTCGACAGCAAACATTAGACAATCACGCACACTAACATTCACACAAATATACATGCACACAAGCACACAGACATACACAGGGCCGGTCCCAGGCATAAACGTATTAATCGATCGACCTAGGTACCCCGGCCGTTAGCGGGCAACCCAACCCCAATGTATTTTTAGAAACTCAGTTGGGTTCTCAACTTAACGTTGAGCGTTAGAATTGTAGGTGCAAGTTTGACATGTGGGTGTGCATCAGCAGTTTATCCTTCTATTAGACATGTCAGCTTGTTTAGATTGTTTAGATTGATAAGTTAGTCTATCTAGCCGGAGATCAAATAATCATGGCCAAATACCGACTGGGCATTCAGAGCACGTGCCCAGGGGCCCCATTGATTTTGTCAGTCACTCTCACACAGATATCATTACAAGTCATGGCAAAATGAGTAAAATTGCAAGAAATTGGTTTAAAATTTGCTTCACCCCATGGCACAATTGCTTTCTTTTCAACACCGTGGAGTGAATCCTTATCACCTCTACACCTGGCTATCAGCACAGCCTTGTCTGGCAGCTAAAACGTTCACTCAGCCTCATTTACTACTGTTAAAAAAATATATAGCTTATATGGCTGACTTGCAATGGGCTACTAACAGCTTACTACCCAACATACACTTAGTATTACTTTCTTAGCTACAGTATACCCATCTCTCTGGTATATTACATAATTTGTGCAGCAGCATACAATACATTTTTGGATTCACCATTGTTGTGCTGTGCTCACTTCTTGTGTGCTAATTTTGTCATGAAACTTTGTCATCAAATCTGTCGTTCTCTGGATTTATGTTGCTTTCAAGACAACTGGGAACTCTGAAAAAAAAACAAGGTCAAATCATGACGTCAGTGATCTTCAGCTCGGTGCTCTGGAAAGAGGCCCGACTTCCCCACGTTCAAGATTTTCCCAGGTTTAGCTAGTTTTTTTCCAGAGTTCCCAGTTGACTTGAACTCACTGAATTCTGAGATTTCCCAGTTCCCAGTTTCCAGTTGTATTGAACTCACTGAATTCTGAGATTTCCCAGTTCCCAGTTTCCAGTTGTCTTGAACTCACTGAATTCTGAGATTTCCCAGTTCCCAGTTGTATTGAACGTGGCAGACCTCATTCTGGATTCACAGTATGGCCAATCTATTCAAACTGTTCTGGCCTATGGTGTTGCGTGTGAATGTTGATTCTTTTAAGTTTGGAAAAGAGACCCTTAAACCCAAGGCCGATGAGCACCGATACGTGTTTTCTATCATTTCTCTTCACATGACAAGAATTGACAAGAATTGAAAAGGATTTACCAGTAGATTGACAACGTGATTCATGGAGACGACTGCTTGTCTAGCTTGCTAGCTAAGATTTTGAAAGTATGAGGTTGACACGATCAGTCCAATCATAGCTACGGTAGATATAACGTGATTTGACGTCATTTTATCTGTGGCCAATGACCTTGAGCCTTCTTGGATGGGTATTTCTAATGTAAATCTATGGCAGCACCCAAGGGGGCTTGAACTTTCTATTTTTCCCTGTAGATTTTGCGGTGACAGAACACTGAGCCAATCACGGCGCAACTAGAGAAGATAACCAACCCCTATGCCCTGTATTTTGCTGGCTGCCCCTCTACCACAGAAAGCACTGAGCTAGGCTGAAACATCTGCATTTTGTAGCTGCCTTACTCAAGAAGGCAAAAAAGAGACCATGTTTGCATGTGACCATGTTTACATTGTTTGCAAACTGATTTGTGACATGTATTAATGACAAAATAACATGCAAAACAGGCAACACTTTTTTTTGGTGGTGCTCAAACCAGGTGGGGCTCTACCCACATTCCCTTTTACAGCTGTGTTTGAGAGAAAGTGCATCTCGGAGGGTGGGTAAGTGGGTTCTGCACAAGGATGTTTCCCCAGGTGCCACATAGAGTAGTAGTGGCGGGGGGGTGGGGCAGAGTTTCACCGCTACACGCTC
Organism: Oncorhynchus mykiss; assembly: GCF_013265735.2. Classification (NCBI taxonomy): domain Eukaryota; kingdom Metazoa; phylum Chordata; class Actinopteri; order Salmoniformes; family Salmonidae; genus Oncorhynchus; species Oncorhynchus mykiss. The sequence continues at coordinate 4,325,967 of NC_048586.1, read as the reverse complement.
TCTCTCCACGGCTCCCCTCTCTGCCTTCTCCTCCCATCTCTCTCTATATGAAAGGATAGAATTCTTCTCCTCCCTTTTTCCCCCCGTATGAAAGGGTAGCGGCGATGGGCACAGTGAAGGTGATATAACCCTTTTGTTCAGTGTGTTCTCCATCACACGCCTTGTCAGGCCCAACAGACACACACAGACAGCTCCCTGATAGGCCCCCTTAATCTGACAGCTTCATACATCACAAAGCAGAGAACAAGCATCACTTGAAAGTGGCGCGAGAGGAGAGGCAGCGGTGGCGTGTGTGTGATGCTACTTCTCTGCTCTGCCATTCCTGTTCTGTTAGTATCTTTATACCGCCTCTGACACGCAGCGTGCCGGGAACCTTTGAGCGCTGGAGCCAGGTGGCTAGGGGGAAGCCTGCTGGGGGGACTCCCCCCCGGACTGACGTTAATGTCTGTAACCTCTGTTAAAGGCAGAGTATGAGTGACGTGTTGAGAGTACATGACAGCATGTTTAAGTGAGTGTGTGTTTATGTGTTTATGTTGTTGAAGGGGTGGGAGTGGAGAGAGAGGGAGAGGTAGGACATGGCAGCTGCTCTCTTCTCTGTGTGTGTCTGGGTTTAATATTTCATACCATCATATCAGATCAGCTGTCTATAATGCCTGTAAAATATTATTGATCATTGTTGTGTTATTGATATGTTAAATGTTTATACATCTGGGTGGCGAGTGAGAGGGAAAGCAAGAGAGAAAGAGGGTAAGTGGAGTTTTCCTTATTCAATCTTGTTCTGCAGGTAGCCCTGCCTTGAGGGGCCGAACCATTATGATTGGTTGTATGAAAGCTCAACAGTCACTGACAGGAGCTTACAGCAACTGGTTGACGTAAAATAAACTCTCAAGTAAAACAATTAGGCTGGTTACATTGTCGGTTAACCCTGAACTTAACCAACAACATTTATTACCTCATCATTAAAAAAACATGATTTTCACAAGTGTTTATGTGGTAACCTTCTCCATGCAAATAAAGCCTCTTGATTAAAAAAAATATTGAGACAGACAGATGGAGAAACAGACAGACAGACAGACCAAAAGACAGACAAACCCACAAACCGTCAGAGAGACAGACGGACGGATGGACAGACACACGGACAGACAGACAGATTGTTCAGACCGCCAGACAGCCAGGGCACATATTAGTTATTTGGATCACATGTGACCTGTATATTCCAGATGTTTTGCCAGATGCAGCCCTGCCAGTCATCTCAAAGAACAGACACATGGGCTGAATACAAAAGATACAATGATCACACTGTGAATGACTCATTTCAAAGGGGAGTCTGACTTGTTCTTTATGTTCTTAGGGGTGCCTCAGGGTTTTTTCTCAAATAAGGAGTTTTGGTAACAGCTTAAGTTGCCCTTATACATACACTAAATTATATTACCATTTAATTACATAGCACTTCCTGCTGTTTTGTATTGATTTTCCAATATGAAAAAATGTATACATTTATGTTAAAAAAAATATATATATTTATACATATATATATATATATATACATATATATATATAAAATAATGTATGTCACAGTTCACTGTGTAAACCTTTTTATGAGAGTGAGGTGGATATGTAGCGGTTTGCATGAATATATGCAATAAAATAACAATGTAGATTTCAAACAAATACAAACCTCTAATTTTACAAGCCCATTATTAGAAAGGTGAAAAACACACCAATCTTTTTCATGCATATAAAAATTGCTAAATGACCCTAATGCCTTCTTGGCTCCTCTGTCTAGAGAGAGAGAGAGAGAGAGAGAGAGAGAGATAGATAGATAGAGAGAGAGAAAGAGAGAGAGAGAGAGAGCGAGAGGCACAGGAACAAGGGAGAGAGAGAGGTTAATTATAATTACATATTTTAGCAGCCTGTGCCTTAGCATAACCTACTCATTACCGTGTGTGTGTGTGTGTGTGTGTGTGTGTGTGTGTGTGTGTGTGTGTGTGTGTGTGTGTGTGTGTGTGTGTGTGTGTGTGTGTGTGTGTGTGTGTGTGTGTGTGTGTGTGTGTGTGTGTGTGTGTGTGTGTGTGTGTGTGTGTGTGTGTGTGTGTGTGTGTGTGTGAATGTGTGTCTTTATGTAGGTGAATACACTCCTGTCCGTCTGCCTAGCCACCATGATCCTGGCCCAATAAACAAGCATTTAGAATTCAAGCACCCAAAAAGCTGTTATTTCAATTGACCTTTGTCACATCAAGCTGTCAATGATCTCAGCCCTGCACTCTGCATTCTGGTACTAGACATTTGTTTTAAAATATGCTATTTAGGTAAAAGAGAGCAGAGAGAGAGGAGAGGCGGATAAACACAAATGATGTGGCAGGGGATGGGTGGTGGTGTTATGGTGTCGTGTTGTGGTGTGGCTCAGTTGGTAGGGCATGGCACTTGCAACACCAGGGTTGTGCGTTTGATTCTCATGGGGGACCAGTACCAACTTGTATGCACTCACTAATTACTGTCAGCCGCTCTGGATAAGAATGTCTGCTAAATGACTCAAACGTACCAGCCACCCCTCTCCGCGTACGTATGGCTATGAGTTGAGAGGTGTTGATGATTGACTGAGCCATCCCCTGTTGCTGTGTGTGTGTCAGTCTCTGTACATTACCATAACTCCCACAACCATTATTCCTTATAGTGATGGAGCCCCTCTATGAGTTGGATTGAAAACATCATTATAAATATAAAACCATCCTCTCTCTGTCTTCTATCACGAGCACATGTCATTTTCACTGCAAACCACATGAGCTGCAATGTCCAACCTAATTTTCTGGTTGTTTGTTGTAACGACAAATCACTTGAAAAAAGCATCTTCACTCCTTTATGTGGCATTCTGGATGGCTAGCAGCAGCAATACAGCCAAAGATCCAGTGATTAGAAATGCAACGTCACTATCATTTAAGCCTGTGATATTCAATATTGAGCTATGCAACGTCACTATCATTTAAGCCTGTGATATTCAATATTGAGCCATGCAACGTCACTATCATTTAAGCCTGTGATATTCAATATTGAGCTATGCAACGTCACTATCATTTAAGCCTGTGATATTCAATATTGAGCTATGCAACGTCACTATCATTTAAGCCTGTGATATTCAATATTGAGCCATGCAACGTCACTATCATTTAAGCCTGTGATATTCAATATTGAGCCATGCAACGTCACTATCATTTAAGCCTGTGATATCCAATATTGAGCCATGCAACGTCACTATCATTTAAGCCTGTGATATCCAATATTGAGCTATGCAACGTCACTATCATTTAAGCCTGTGATATTCAATATTGAGCTTACCTCATGTTGGAAAGACAAGACTTCATTGTTAAAGGGATCTGTTGTTTTTGTGCCATAAAGATGTCTACTGTCAACATTACAATACAATACCCTGGAATTTGTGCAACTGGAAAGTACTTCTGCATATTGATTCACTTGGAACATGTAATAGTCCATACACTTCCCATTCTAAAATGATTAAAATTATATTTAAATAAGCTAAACGCTACAAACTGTTTTCAGCGTGAGAAAGAAAACATGTTAACGTTTCCTTCAGTTTTGTGTATTTATCCAGGACTTCAGAAGGGTGGGATACATTGAGAATGAGAGTTAGTGACAGCCATTGTCTGTGGGCTGTGGATTTGTAGCAAAGCCTCCGGTATACAGTGTCGTGTATTCATGGATGCCAAGGGAAGCTGGATTTCCCAATTTTTTTTAACAAAAATTAAAAAATGAAATGGTATCTTCCGTCGCTCTGTGGTTCATAATATTTCACTGGAGAAAGCATCCGAGCGATTGAAACAACACCCCTCTGTCTCTAAAAGTGTAGACCATCTATCTGATGCTGTCTGGTCCAAATGAGCATGACATTGTTGCTGCCTGTAGCATTGAAGGCAAGGGAAGCCAGCGAGCATCTGGCCTCCCTTGACAAAAAAGTATAAAAAATGAGCGAGCTCAACTGTTGATGGTCCTGGCGCACCAAAAAAAAGTGTCAAGGGAAGCCAGCTTAGATTTGGAATCACTCCTATCGAATCCCATTGAGAGCATACGTCATTTACAGAACAACTAGAATTGTTGAGTTATTGTCCTCCGGTGGCTAGCCAGCTAGCTAAAATTGTCCCTTTCCAAATTAGCCATGGATGGACATAGGGATTTGGACTTGTGGTTTTACTTAATTCTCCATACTGGCCAACGATTATAACGGCGATTTTGATCCACCATTAATTCATACGTTGTTGGTGCCCCTGGCCTGAGAGGATGGAAGTTCAATATGTAATTCGATGTAGAAGGCTAATGTAAACTAGCTAATATTGCCCGTGAATGGAAGTTAGGCTAAGTAAAACATGTACTTTCTGACAGTGTGACAGACCATTTCGTCAACACGAAAGAGATGTGGATGGCATTGGCATTTCTCTACAAGTAGGGCGAGTCAACACGTTTTTCTACTTGCATGAACACGCACACACACGCGGGCGCAGGCAGAAATCAGAACCATGGACAGCCACATGATATTTAGCCTACGTTGACTGGACTAAATTGTTTGTGGTATCTTTCAGTTGTCACTGTATTAGACTGAGCAGTAGTAATTCGATGATGTTGAAGTTGAAATGGTGCTGGAATAGTGGAGGCAGCTCCTGTTTTCTTTGCGGTGACTCGCGGTAACTCTCTGTGGTTCTAAATCAATATTTATTTAATGGTCCGAAGAATGACGGAAACATTAACTTGCTTGACCATCCTGTAGGTCATGTTACATGTTACATGACCTACGCACCGCTACTGCCGATATATCTTCCATAGTTTACCTCAGCCTCAGTCCCATCCCTGTACCCCAGCCACAGTCTCAGCCCCATCTTTATCCCCGAGCTCCAACAGAAGTCCCAGCCGAAGCCCCAGCTAAAACTGGTGCACTTGGTGGGGAATTCAGAGCAGTAAATGGAACTAAATGTAAGCTTTATGCACTTTTTTCTCCACACGTAATCTGACCTTGAGTTTAAAAGGGGCAGTGCAAGCAAAAATGTGATTTTCTTGTTTTATATATATTTCCACAGCATGAAGTTGGAATAATACTGTGAAATTGTGAAAATTATGATAATATGAGAAAAGCTGTTTGAAAATTGAAATTTCAGCTTGATTGGCTTGGGTGGGTGTTTTGGACCCATTGAGAAATTGTATTTTGATAAACTTTTGGTATATTTTTTACCATTTTTCATTTAAAACAAGTAAGGTACTTAAATGTTACCCAGAAACTGTTTGATATTGAGATAAAAATGGCTGCATTTGTTTGGGGTGGAGATGACACAAATGGAGGTGTGGCAGAGGTGTGTCTACAGATATGTGTATTCTGACCTTGGCTTAATTCCCTAATAATTCCACCACCTTTCCACGCTTGGAAACCATGAAAAAGGTCATGCGAACCTGTCTGTTCCAAGTGGAAAAACATAGAATCATTTTTTTATGAAATAAACAACAGCATTCTCCATGCACAGTAATTTACAAATTGATAACAGCTATTGATAAGAGATAGGTAAATGAGCAATCCGTTTGGAGAAGGGGATTGTAAATATAGGCTAGATATATTACCTTATGATCACTGGAGTTGAATGTTAAACCAGTCATATGGCATGAAACTGAGAAGCACATCAACATGACATGTACAGTATTTATGCCCTTTTCCCACATTGATGTATGAAATGCTGTGCCGTGCAGAATTTCTATTGTATGACCTTAGAATTTGCAGTAATTACATTTGGAGACGCAAGCCAAATGGGATGACAAGGCAAATGTAAGCACTGTGCTTCCTAAAATGTTTCAATCATATTACCAGACTGTTCCTGTTTTCTGTGTAAGCTATATGTTAAATATCATTAGCCATTATCGGTAGCGACCACCATAAGTTATAACCACGTTATTTCGTTTTTGTTCACCTCAGTTGTATTCTACATTCGTATCATTCCTTTTCATAATTTGATTTAGTCTCCCTTTATTTGCTTCCTCTGGAAACGCTGTCACGTCCTTGTGGTTGTTGCTGAGGGTCAAGTAGCAGTGGATACTATTTAATGAAGGCCATATAAAAATACATTGGGACAGGCTTATGCAATAATTATGGAGCGCAAACCGTTAGTTGGAACTTGATACACAGTGCAAGACTGAGCACTTTTGTCATCACACAGTCTCCAGTCTTGTGCAGATCAAATTCTAATTAACGGTAGTATTTAAAAGGATTATTTTAGATGAATGAACAGGAAAACAAAATTGAACAAAAGTCCCTCATCAAATTGTTTTCTGGGGTTGAATTAAATGTATTCAGGGAACCACACCTGCAAGCCTTGTTATGTTAAGCCTTGTTATGTGCCTCCTAGTGATGAGCGGGTCAGCAGTTTGTTCACCTGCTCACAATGTCTAATAACTCATCCGTAACCGCCAGTCGATATGTGATAAAGTGAAAAATGTCTGTGCAAAATGTCCAAAATACATCAGTTTGGCTGATTTTAAGGACATTAAAAGCTTTTAAAAGAAATCAACACGTCTTTCACAAGATTTCAGTTTGGCTTGGATGCATATTTAAGTTGGTTGAAATACTATCAGCTTTTATGATGCTGATAAAGATAGCACCTCTACAGATGGTCCCTAAGTCAAAATGTCCATTTGGTGTATCGTTTTACTGCAAGAAATGCTTAATTCTGCAAGAGTTCATATTATATGAGGCTATGTGAGAGGTTATAGACCTACAGTCAGTGTCCATATTTCAGTTAACCCATCTGAACATACCATTTTGAAGTCCTTGTCTTGACTTTCGAATTTATATAGCGCCTCACAATCATCACACATCCGGCACTGCTATCATCCTCTTCTACCGCTTCACCAAATCTTTCCCAAACATTACTGTTCTGGACCCTCCCTTCAGTGGATCACCATTATCTTTTTTCTGCCCAAGTTCCCAAAAGTATTTGGCAATTTGCTTGAATTTGGCACGATACAGTCAGTTTAGGCTTAGGCTACGCACTAAGCCAGATACAAATAATGAAGAGAAACAATTCAATGTAACCTATAGATATGAATTGCCCAATAATTATACATTCATGGATTTTTATGCATTCTCTTTATTCAGCCCGCCACCCTCCTGCCCTTCATTCAGACAATATTTAATTACCGTAATCTTGCCCGCCCGGCAGATATATAAAGTGATGAAGTCCATCTGTATTTCAGCGGTTTGTTCTCTACTTCCGTTTGGTAAGAACTCCACTAGCTTAGTGTGTCTGGGCAGATTCCAAATGTTCACTGACACACAAAGTGTAGACACATAAACCATCAAACAGACCTCATCATGAGAGTGTGACAATTGCGCACGCACACAGTTTTTGCTTCTCTGATCAGATATTGTCTATGGTCCTAAATCCTGTTCAGTGGGACGAGTGACTGGCAGTGCAGAGACATCTGTACACAGCGAGGGGACCGTCCACACAGGCAAACTACACGGACGCCCGTGCCAGAGAAGAGGCCCCCAGAACCAACCGGCAGTATTATGTAAATTACATTTGGTTAATTCAGTGGCCCTATTTCAGGGAAATCTGCCACCAACTCCTGCCACCACTTCAGAAGGAGAGGACACAGATCCGCTGTGACACGGTCTTCATTAGATAAACAAGGTAGGTCCCCCATAACAGCATTTGGTGGAAGGCACCATCAATTCTCATATGTTTAGATCACAGAGATTGGAGATGACACTGAGACGCTCCAGCACACTAGACTCTTGACTCACGGGGTGAAGGCAGGGTGTGTGTGTGTGTGTGTGTGTGTTGGGGGGGGGGATGGGTTCTTTGAGTCTGTGAGTCTGTGTGTAGCATGACTGTTTGTCTATATTTGACTTCTCTTGTGTGTATGATGTATTTTTCAGCTCCAGTTCCACAATCAAAGAGGCTCTTGTGGCCTTTGTGATGCATCATGTAAAGTTCATAAAGATGGGACTGGAGGAGAGTCAGAAACAGCCACGGCAACAGTAGAAAGCCTAATGTCTGTTTGCCTTTAACGCTGACATCCTGTCTTTCCTCCTGTCTATCTCACATCTCCTCCACTTACTCTCTCCTCCTTGGACATGGTGCTAGTCAAAGAATGTGTTTGTGTGTGCAATTCGAAGAATTGCATGTTAATATTTGAAGAGCAACTAAGGCCTACAGCGTGTGGATATGTGTGGAGTAAATGTTATGGAACTTTTGCAGTCATATACACTTGAGTAGAAGAGTAGAGGAGGAGTAAAGATAAGGAGTGAGGAAAAGATGAGTGTATTTCAAGTTTTAAGTTTTATTAATCATTTGTACGGGAAACAAGGCCCGTACATATAAGGCCCTCCACCGCCCTCCCTTCAAGAAATCTGAATACACATTTATCCCGCTCCTCACCGCCTATAGGCAGAAATTGAAGCAGGAAGCAACCATGGTAAGGACTATTCAACGTTGGTTTGACCAATCGGAATCTATGTTCCAAGATTTTTTTGATCATGCGGACTGGGGTATGTTCCAGGCGGCCTCTTTGAATAGTATTGACGTATGCACTGAGTCGTGACTGGGTTCATCAGGAAGTGCATAGGCAACGTTGTTCCTACTGTGACGATTAGAGTTTATCCAAATCAGAAACCGTGGATGATGGCAGCATTCACACAAAACTGAAAGCGCGAACCACTGCTTTTAACAACGTCAAGGTGACTAGGATCATGAACAGTATCAGCAGACCAACTGTGACCTCCGTAAGGCAATCAAAGAGGCAAAACGTCAGTACAGTACAGAGACAAAGTCGCATTTCGACGGCTCAGACACATGATGCATGTGGCAGGGACTCCAGACAATCACGGATTGTAAAGGGAAAGCCGGCCACGTCTCGGACACCGATGCTTCGCTTCTGGACAAGCTAAATGCCTTAGCCTGCTTTGAGGTTAACAACAATGAGCTGCCGACGTGGTCCCCTGTCGCTCAAGACGACTGTGTGCTCCCGATCTCCGTGGCCGACATGAATATGACATTTAAGCGTGTTAACCCTTGCGAGACTGCCGGACCAGATGGCATCTCAGATGACTGTCAGACCAGCTGTCTGGAGTGTTTTATGGACATATTCAATCTCTCACTATCCCAGTGTTGTCCCCACTTGATCCAAGATGTCCACCATTGTTCCTGTACCCAAGAAATCGAAAATAGCAGAACTAAATGGCTATTGTCCTTTAGCACTCACTTCTGTAATCATGAAGTGCTTTGAGAGGCTAGTTAATTAACTTATACAGGATCGATGTCCCTAAACCAGTATGGAATAATGTGACTAGAAAACGTTGTGTACAACTGCCAACTTTCCAAGACATAGATATGTCTCATATGGGCAGAAAGGTTAAATTCTTGTCAATCTAACTGCAGTGACCAATTTCCAGTAGCTATGACAGTGAAAAAAGACCATGCTATTGTTTGAGGAGAGTGCACAACAACAAAGCACTTTTATCACGGCAACTGGTCTGATACATTCACCTCTGAAGGTAAATAATGTACTTACATTCAATAATCTTGATCTGTCATCCTGAGGGCCCCGGAGATAAAATGTAGTGTATTTTTGTTTGAACAAATCCATTTTTATATTCAAATGTAGGAACTAGGTCCAACTGCTGTCTCTGGCTCCACACCCACCCTGCTCGGCCATCTAGATGTGTGAAGGTTAGTGTCTTTTCTGTAGGGATGCTAATGATCCATCATGTGTGACATTCCTGGGAGTAGGTAAACGTACATGTTTTATTGCCATAGCATTTATGTATAATATCTATAGATATGTACTTGTACTTGAAAATGTATAAATTGACCAATTTGGCACATTTGGGCAAATGTTGCCATCTTGTGACAAAATATAAATTACACCTAGGATCCTATCTTAATGTATGGCCTTCCTCTTGCATTTGAAAGATGATGGAACAAAAATAAAATAGAAAAGGCATGTTTTTTTGTTTGTATTATCTTTTACAATATCTAACGTGTTATATTCTCCTACATTAATTTAATGTACAGCGCATTATCTATTTAATTTCCCCACAATTCAAAGTGTTTCCTTTCAAATGGTATCAAGAATATGAATATCCTTGCTTCAGGTCCAGAGTTACAGGCAGTTAGATTTGGGTACGTCATTTTAGGCAAAATGTATAAAAAAGGGTCTGATCCTTAGGACCATATCACCTCCATCATACCTAACATCCTAAGACGACTACAATTTGCATACCGCCTCAACAGATTCATTGAAGATGCAATCGCCATTGCAATGCACACTGCCCTATCCCACCTGGACAAGAGGAATACCTACAGGTATGTAAGAATGCTGTTTATCAAATATAGCTCAACCTTCAACACCATAGTGCCCTCCAAGCTCATCACTAAGCTCAGGTCCCGAGGTCGGAACCCCGCCCTGTGCAATTGGGTCCTGGACATCCTGACAGGCCAACCCCAGGTTGTGAAGGTAGGCAACAAAACCTCCGCCACACTGATCCTCAATATGGGGACCCACTGGGGTGCGTGCTCAGCCCCCTCCTGTATGCCCAATTCACCCATGACTCCGTCTCCCTCAACGTCAACAAAACCAAGGAGCTGATCGTGAACTACAGGAGACAGCAGAGAGAGCACGCACCCGTCCACCTCGACAGGGCCACAGTGGAGAGGGTCAAAAGCTTCAACATAATCTGTGTGCACATCACTGAGGACCTGAAATGGTGCAACAGTGCCTATTCAACCTCAGGAGGCTGAGGAAATTGTTCTTGGCCCTTAAGACCCTCATAAACGTCTACAGATGCACAATTGAGAGCATCCTGTCAGGATATATCGACACCTGATACATCAATTGCACCGTCCGCAACCGCAGGGCTCTCCAAAGAGTGGTGCGGTCTTCCTACCTACCATCGGGGGCACACTGCCTGCCCGCCAGGACATCTACAGCACTCGGTGTCACAGGAAGGTCAAGAAGATCATTAAGGACCTCAGCAATCTGTGTCACGGCCTGTTCATCCCAGCACCATCTAGAAGGCGGAGACAGTACAGGCCAGGCCATCGTGCTGAAATAATTGCAAAAGGGTTTTCTAATGATCAATTAGCCTTTTAAAATTATAAACTTGGATTAGCTAACACAACGTGCTATTGAAACACAGGAGTGTGGGTTGCTGATAATGGGCCTCTGTACGCCTATGTAGATTTTCCATCAAATACCCTCCGTTTCCAGCTACAATAGTAATTGATAAAATTAACAATGTCTACACTATCTACTGTATTTCCGATCAATTTGATGTTATTTTAATGGACGAAAATGTAGCTTTTCTTTCAAAACCAAGGACATTTCTAAGTGTCCCCAAACATTTGAACTGTGGTGTAGGTTGTGATATGGCTTTTTGGAGCGGGGGAGGCTTGGCTTTCCCAGTGATTTTACCCACTTACCGCTAATGCAATTGTTTTAGATCTATTTTACCTTATGATTGCTGGAGACACATGTAAAACCAGTCACATGGCAGCAAGTTGAAGTATATCAACAAAAACTATTTTTCAGGACCCTGTCTTTCACAGATCTTCATTGTAAAGGGTTTAAACACTGTTTCCCATGCTTGTTCAATGAACCATAAACAATTAATGAACATGTACCTGTGGATTGTCGTTAAGACACTAACAGCTTACAGAGGGTAGGCAATTAAGGTCACATTTATGAAAACTTAGGGCACCTAAAAGGCCTTTCTACTGTCTCTGAAAACACTAAAAGAAGGATGCTCAGGGTCCCTGTTCATCTGCGTGAACGTGCCTTAGGCTTGCTGCAATGAGGCATGAGGACTGCAGATGTGGCCAGGGCAATAAATTGCAATGTCTGTACTGTGAGACTCCTAAGACAGTGCTACAGGGAGACAGGACGGACAGCTGATCATCCTCGCAGTGGCAGACCACTTGTAACAACACCTCAAAAGGATTGGCACATCCGAACATCATGATGAGGGCTAGGGCCATTCCCCCCTGAAATGTCCTGGAACTTGCAGGTGCCTTGGTGGAAGAGTGGGATAACGTCTCACAGCAAGAACTGGCATATCTGGTGCAGTCCGTGAGGAGTAGATGCACTGCAGTGCTTAATGCAGCTGGTGGCCACACCAGATACTGACTGTTACTGTTACTTTTGATTTTGACCCCCCCTTGTTCTGGGACACATTATTCCATTTCTGTTAGTCACATGTCTGTGGGACTTGTTCAGTTTATGTCTCAGTTGTTGAATCTTATGTTCATACAAATATTTACACATGTTAAGTTTGCCGAAAATAAATGCAATTGACAGTGAGAGGACGTTTATCACCTTTTTTATGAAATGCTGGCCATATAACTTGCATGGATGACGTTTGAGACCCAAGCTATAGGCTCCTGTAGCCGTGTTCAAATGACAGTACAGTGCCATAGCTACAGAGTTGATTTAAGATTTCTAGAATGTTTTAAATATATGCCCAGACTTTTCACTGTATTTTTTACCATTTGTATCGTGTTAAATATTAGCCACTATCGGTAGCCACCATCAGTTGTACCCACATACATGTATAACTGTCACTTCAGTGTTAGTTTACTTATCCTATTGAATGATAACTTGTGAGATAATCTGTTGGCCAGCAAGTGGGAGAGTTTTCAGCAGTTGAATTACATTTATCTAGGGAACCACACCTGCAAAGCCCATGATGCACCTGTATAAGGTAAGTGTGAATACCAACTACTGAGAAGTGCGTAGGAAAGGTGTGCGTAAGAAAGGCATATATTTCCTAAGTCTGAATCGGGCCCTTATTGCGTTGATTGATAGGAACTAGGAACATAAGCTTTTAACTGCAACCGCCATAACACCTGCTAAACTGTGCACATGATATGATTTGATTTGATTCACATAGTATACACCGTCCAACGAAATGCTTACTTGCAGGTTCCTTCTCAACAATATCTGTTTGTGTGTTTGTATGTGTGCACATGCGTCTGTGGGCCTGTGAATGTCTGGGTGTGCATGGTAGCATGCATGCTTGTATGTGTATGCTTGGGTGCGGGCCTGGACAAGGCTGCAGTTCCACACATATTTTCCTCAGCTGCAGTGTTGGCAGGTCCTGAGCCTATAGTGTACTTTTCTAATGATTCAATTGGCCCAAACGGCATATGCTCTCCTCCACATCATAAAGTTCAATTAGACTTGTTGTAATTTGATTTGTGTGTATGTGTGTGCGTGCGTGTGTGTGTGTGTGTGTGTGTGTGTGTGTGTGTGTGTGTGTGTGTGTGTGTGTGTGTGTGTGTGTGTGTGTGTGTGTGTGTGCGTGTGTGCGTGTGTGCGTGTTTGACGGTTGTGTGTAATCTGATTTCTGCTTGTTTATTGAGTTGGAAAGACAGCACAACACAATATGAAACATATTTTTAATTAGTGAACTTTCTGTAGGTGTTTGTTGGGTTTAGCCAATAGAATATAGTTTGTTCTGGTGGAATACTCCAAGGGTAGAGCTGAATTTGAAGTGAGTATTTCTAATACAAAACAATGACACACATTTCAAGTATTGGATCTTTGTTTTAGTCCTTCACCTCTTTTCCCTTCAGATTCATTTTCACATATTCACAGAGATACTTTGCCAACTGTCTATTGCATGCAGTCTAAATCTTTCAGCCAGCCGTGACCGGGAGATCCATGAGGCGCACAATTGGCACAAAGTCGTCCGAGTTAGGGGAGGGTTTGGCTGTCCGGGATGTCCTTGTCCCATTGTGCCTCCTGTGGTAGGCTGGGCAGATGCTTGCACAGTCACCAGTTGTACGGTGTTTTCTCTGACACATTGGTGTGGCTGGCTTCTGGGTTAAGCAAGTAGTGTGTCAAGAAGCAGTGCGGATTGGCAGGGTCGTATTTCGGACGACGCAAGGCTCTCGACCTTTGCATCTCCAGAGTCCGAATGGGAGTTGAAACGATGGGACAAGACTGTAACTACCAATTGGGGAGAAAAAGAGTTTCAGCAGATGAATAATAGGGCACATCCATACTATGTAGAACTGCACATTGCCAAGAGGGTAAAGTATCTAACTGAACAAAAATATCAATGCAATAATTTCAAAGATTTTACTGACTTACATTTCATATAAGGAAATCAGTCAATTGAATTCAATTGATTAGGACCAAATCTACTGGGGAGCAAGGCCCAGCCAATCAGAATATGTTTTCCCCATAAAAGGGCTTTATTACAGACAGAACTACTCCTCAGTTTCATCAGATGTCTGGATGGCTGGTCTCTGATGATCCGCAGGTGAAGAAGCCAAAAGGAAACTGGGCTGGAGTGGTTGTGAGGCCGTTTGAACGTAATGGCAAATTCTCTAAAACAACATTTGAGGTGGCTTACGGTAGAGAAATTAACATTAAATTCTCTGCCAACAGCTCGGGAGGACATTTCTGCAATCAGCATGCCGATTGCACACTTCCTCAAAACTTGAGACATCTGTGCCATTGTGTTTTGTGACAAAAGTGCACATTTTTGACTGGCCTTTATTGTACCCAGCACAAGATGCACCTTGATCATGCTGTTCAATCAGATTTTTTGATATGCCACATGGATTCTCTTGGCAAAGGAGAAATGCTCACTAACAGGGATGTAAAATAATTTGTACACAAGATATGAGATTAATAAGCTTTTTGTGAACATTTCTGGAATCTTTTATTTCAGCTCATGAAACATGTTGCGTTTATATTTTTGTTCAGTATATGCCGTACCAGTCAAAAGTGTGGACACACCTACTCATTCAAGGGTTTTTCTTTATTTTTACTATTTTCTACATCATAGAATAATAGTGAAGACATCAAAGCTATGAAACAACACATATGCAATCAAGTAGTAACCAGAAAAGTGTTAAACAAATGAAAATATATTTTATATTTGAGATTCTTCAAAGTAGCCACCTTTTGCCTTGATGACAGCTTTGCACACTCTTGGCATTCTCTCAACCAGCTTCACCTGGAATGCTTTTCCAACAGTCTTGAAGGAGTTCCCACATATGCTGAGCACTTATTGGCTACTTTTCCTTTACTCTGCGGTCCAAGCCATCCCAAACCATCCAAATTGGGTTGAGGTTGGGTGATTGTGGAGGTCAGGTCATCTGATGCAGCACTTCATCACTCTCCCTCTTGGTCAAATAGCCCTTACGCAGCCTGGAGGTGTGTTGAGTCATTGTCCTATATTTGAGATTCTTCAAAGTAGCCACCCTTTGCTTTGATGACAGCTTTGCACACTCTTGGCCTACTCTCAACCAGCTTCATGAGGTAATCACCTGGAATGCATTTCAGTTAACAGGTGTGCCTTAGTAAAAGTTAATTTTCATATTTTGTTGCAAAAAGGCAGGGGTGGTATACAGAAGATAGCCCTATTTGGTAAAAGACCAAGCCAATACCATTGCAAGAACAGCTCAAATAAGCAAAGAGAAACGACCGTCAATCATTACTCTAAGAAATTAAGGTCAGTCAGTGCAGAATATGTCAAGAACTTTTAAAGTTTCTTCAAGTGCAGTCGCAAAATCCATCAAGCGCTATGGTGAAACTGGCTCACGTGAGGACCGCTACAGGAAAGGAAGACCCAGAGTTACCTCTGCTGCAGAGGATAAGTTCATTAGAGTTACCAGCCTCAGAAATTGCAGCCCAAATACATGCTTCACAGAGTTCAAGTAACAGACACATTTCAACATCAACTGTTCAGAGAAGACTGCGTGAATCAGGCCTCCATGGTCAAATTGCTGCAAAGGAACCAATAATAATAAGAAGAGACTTGCTTGGGGCCAAGAAACACGAGAAATGGACATTAGACTGGTGGAAATCTGTCTTTTGGTCTGATGTGTCCAAATGCTGTGTTTTTGGTTCCAACCGCTGCGTCTTTGTGAGACATAGAGTAGGTGAATGGATGATCTCCGCATATGTGGTTGCCACCGTGAAGCATGGAGGAGGTGTGATGGTTCTTGCTGGTGACAATGTCAGTTACTTATTTAGAATTCAAGGCACACTTAACCAACATGGCTACCACAACATTCTGCAGCAATACGCCATCCCATCTGGTTTGCGCTTAGGACAATTGTCACGCCCTGGCCATAGAGAGGGTTTTATTCTCTATTTTGGTTAGGCCCGGGTGTGACTAGGGTGGGCATTCTAGTTTTTTTATTTCTATGTTTTCTATTTCTTTGTGTTTGGCCGGGTGTGGATCTCAATCAGAGGCAGCTGTCTATCGTTGTCTCTGATTGAGAATCATACTTAGGCAGCTTTTTCACACCTGTGTTTTGTGGGTAGTTGTTTTCTTTTTTGTGTTTCTGCACCTGAGAGAACTGTTTGTTGTCATTTTTGCTCTTTGTTATTTTGTTCTAGTGTTCAGATTTTAATAAACATCATGAACACGTACCATGCTGCGCTTTGGTCCACTCCCTCTTCTTCAGATGAGCGTTACAACAATGACCCAACACACCTCCAGGCTGTGTAAGG
Source organism: Oncorhynchus mykiss (assembly GCF_013265735.2). Lineage (NCBI taxonomy): Eukaryota > Metazoa > Chordata > Actinopteri > Salmoniformes > Salmonidae > Oncorhynchus > Oncorhynchus mykiss. Next base: position 4,309,446 of record NC_048586.1, on the reverse strand, counting down.
GCTATTTGACCAAGATGGAGAGTGATGGAGTGCTGCATCAACCCAATTTGGATGGTTTGGGATGACTTAGACCGCAGAGTAAAGGAAAAGTAGCCAATAAGTGCTCAGCATATGTGGGAACTCCTTCAAAGACTGTTGGAAAAGCATTCCAGGTGAAGCTGGTTGAGAGAATGCCAAGAGTGTGCAAAGCTGTCATCAAGGTAAAAGATGGCTACTTTGAAGAATCTCAAATATGAAGTATATTTTGATTTGTTTAATATTTTTTGCTTATAACATGATTCCATATATGCTGTTTCATAGTGTTGATGTCTTCACAACTATTCTACAATGGAGAAAATAGTCAAAATAAAGAAAAACCCTTGAATGATTAGGTGTGTCCAAACTTTTGACTGGTACTGTATATGATGAATAAAAAACAAATCACAAAAAGCCTTAGGACTGGATTCAATCCAAGTAAGTTTTAGAGAGCAGTCGACAATGCGCCGTTTACACGTAATGTTCCCATTTTCAAAGATATCACATTCATGGTAAACTCTGCAAATGTCGGCTCAATCTGAGATATCCTGTCAATTTTAATCGCTATTCATGGTTTGCATGATTCATCACAATATGGATTTGAACGTTCTTATGAAGACCTGTTTCCGACTGAATGGTTTTTCAATGCATTCTCAATTGGTGCTGATGAAGATTTCGTCAAAAGTGCATTATAGTGGCTTTGATATGATGATATTTCTAAAGGAGGCAAATAATTAGTAGGAAAACCTTTTGTCACCATTTTGATGTTGTTAAATTGACTTTAGATGTGGTATATAATTTGCAAACTAGCTAAGATTGAGGGGAGAGCACCGGAGTTTAGCTAGCTAACATTGGCATTGTTAGGTATAGTTGACAAACTTTGCTAGGTAATGACGACATCATAATGATGAAAAACCTGTTTCATACAAATTACTTGCCTACTTTAGAAATGTTATTGTATTTCCAAACCAATATAGTGAAATTTAGACTAAACGATCATTAGCCATTAAGAATGACTGGGCACCAATCAACTTTCGGGAGCCACTATGGCTCCTTTTAGAACCCTCATAACAATGGTGTGATGCGACCGAGTAACAGAGGAGGTTCAACCCATGAATACAATGTGCCTGAGATTAAATTACAGCTTTAGTATCGAGTTATAACATCATAATATGAGCGCAGGTCATCGCAATATGTATTTGCACTGACAAAATCTAGGACATAGATTCTCACAGTTCCCATAAAACCAGGACTAAACTACAGGCAAGTTATAACACTTTCTGTTTAATAGGTGAAACCAGAGTCTATTTTTGCCTCTTACCAGTTCATGACTGTCACATGTTCTCAGCTGCCACACCGCCACACTTTTGTGATGTTTACTACTAAATATTGATAGACATCTGGTGCTCCATTCATCCGCTATCAAAACCCGGGCCGTCAGTGAAGTTGATCCAGCCCTCTTCCTACTGTTTGTCATCACAAACGCATATATACACACAGAAATATACACACCCAACACACACACACACCCAACACACACACACACACACACACACCCACCCAACACACACACACACACAACCAGAGCAGGTGGTGCAAGGTGATTGGCTTCACCATAAATCAGAGGCCTTGGCCACAGCATACTTTCACTACTACTTCCAGGAACAGCTACCTCAAAGGCACGCGATTCTGGCATGACACTGAAAGCATATTAGCTGGATTACTGGGACAGGGAGAATATGTGCTTGCCCAACAGATTTGTTAATACTGAGTCTACAGGGTGTGTGGAGAGTCGGGTTGACGGCCTAGGTCTGGAACTGACCAATAACAACCTTGTTTGGCCTACATTTAGACTGAAATTGTTTTGGGGGTTTGAGTGAATTTAGAGGAAGAATTCAAACATATGGTAACACTTTCTAGGAAGTACATAGATATATAATCATTCATAACATGCTTAATCATGTGTTATGACAACAACAACTACAAAAATGAGTTTAAGTGAAAGAGGATGTTAATGTGCAATGCGCTTTGGAGTAAGCGTTTTAATTCCACCTGTAGCTAGCTACTTAATTAGTGAAGATAGATAAATAGCTTACTTCTGCTCATGTCCTACTTGGGAGTGAATGGCTAGCTAGCTAGTGACAAGACTTCTCTCTCAACAAGAATGTTACGGCTAAACTGCCTATCTACAAGGAAAGGTTTGATAGAACTGGGAGATAGCTAGCTAGCAGGAGCAACTTCCGCACTGGCAGACTTATGGCCACACAGTTATTTTCTATGCACTCCGACTGTGAATGTAGCTATGTTTGTTGTGTATTGAAATAATGGACAGCTTTGCTTTATGACCATATCACACTGTTATATAAAGTGTTACCTGGTTAGCTTAATGTGTTGTGGTGCGTTTGTCCCTCTGGTAAATGATCACACATTGCTTAAAGGCTAAAGTTAATCACTTTACTTAAAGCAAACAGAAACACATGAATAGTTCGTCATAAAGCTTTACAATACATTATGGTTGTTCTTTCAATGTAATATAGGGCCTTTTGTGTGATATAACTGGCTATCATACTTTATGCACCACAGTCTTAGAAGTCATTATAGTTAATGATCAATATAACCTCATCGTTGTATAACCGCTCCTTTCCGAGTTATTATGGATGCTTATAGTCAGTGTCTTAACACATTATAAAGCATGTTATATTAGCATTATACTTAGCATTATATTATACTTAGCGTTATATTAGCATTATACTTAGCATTATATTATACTTAGCGTTATATTAGCATTATACTTAGCATTATATTATACTTAGCGTTATATTAGCATTATACTTCATAGAAAGTGTTGTCAAACTTTATTATAGATTATTTTCTCGTAGCGTGAGTCCAAGGCTACTGAGATTGTCATCAGCTGAGAAAGGCAGAGAGGGGTAAAAAGGTCTGATTAACACGTTATAATAACTTATTGTAAAGTGTCCCCAAAGTCGGGTGTTTATGAGAAGAAAAAAAAAAATCAGGATAAACTGTAAAAATGCATCTATCTGATTGACTTTTGCATTTATAAGATGGTTCACTGGGTCCAATTGGAAAGCTGTTCCGTGAGCACTGAGGGCACACCCACACAAGCACATGCGAGCACGCGTGCACACACACGCTCATCCATATCTTACTGTAATAGTGAATAACTCTAAAAAACAAGAGGCTGGGGTTTGAGAGACACAAAAAAAAGAAAGAGCGAATGGAAAAAGAAAAACAAGGCTCTTTTGTCTTTTCTTAATTATTCATGCCTAGGAGGGATGCTCTCACTCCTTTGTTTTTGTCGGCTGACACATGTACAGGTACTGTGGCACACACAGACTGTATAGTCTGTGTGTGTGTTTGCTTGAATGCATGAGTGTGTGTTTGTACATTTGTCAGTTTCTTTACAAATGAGTGTGTGTATGTCTCTACAACGTCTGTCTGTGTGTGTGTGTGTGTACAACGTTGACACAGACACCAATCCCTGCCGTGACAGAAGCAGCAGCATTTCTTACCGCCACAAATCAAAGTGAAGAAGGGGAGAGTAACAATAAGCAACAATAAGCCCACTGGTTTGAACTGATGGAGCTGTTTAGATACAGACAGACAACAGCAGCCTGGAAAGCGACCCTGCCCGCCATCTAATCGTCTTCAAATGGAGTAATGAAGGAGACACAGGCGAAGCCAGGCACGGCTCTCATGTTCGGCAAAGGTGCAGCACTTGTTTGTGTGAATGTCTGGCAATTAAAAATAATTGGGAAGCAGGTTTTGCCTGCGAATCTTCCAAGAGTGCCAGTTATGATCTAATGAAGGTTCATTAGGAAATACTGAAAGCTGAGAGCGCCGTATGACAACGGCAATTAGTCGGGATCATAGGCACACACACGGACACACACACATACATACACACACACACAAAAATCATTAAAAAATACCCCCGCCAAGATTAGCTTTTCCACTTAACGACCAATTCATTAGCTAATTGATTTCTTATTAGTTAGAGGCAGAAAAGCCTGTTTGGGGTTCTGGCACGGGTAATTAACAGCATTTACGCCATTAGTCAATCGCCTAATTCTGCAGGAAAACAACTTTGCAGCTAACGCAAAGCTCTCCAAAGGCTGGAGGCCATTTTGCATTCTGGTCTTTTCCTGTGTATGTTATGTTAGCTCTTTAATATCGTGAGGGGGATCCTCTACTTCTCCCCCTGGTTGGGGCCTAGACTCGTTAACGCCTGTTAATATGAAGTGATTAGTGATTCATGTCACGTTGCTATGTTTGGTGCCCGAGTCCATGTAGAGATGGAGGGATGGGGGGCAGGAATGATTTCTGTAATGAGAGAGGGAGAGAGAGAGAGAGAGAGAGAGAGAGAGAGAGAGAGAGAGAGAGAGAGAGAGAGAGAGAGAGAGAGAGAGAGAGAGTGAGAGAGATCCAGGTACTCCATGGTGGATTAGTTATATTCTATAGTTAACATGACATCCGAATCCTCTGTTTTTCTCTATTTTTCAGGATCTCACATAGCAATAAATGAAGTGTATCAAATTGAGAGGGAATGAAGTAATGGTTGCTTGTGGCCATAGAGGCTTCTTCTGACTTCTGACGGTCTTCCCCCTCCACTACCTCAACACCTGACTGGGTAAAACAGTGGAGACAGATGGTGACAGGTGGGTTTTGCCTTAAAGCACAACAGAGAGAGAGAGTACCGGCTGTGCTATTCATTATGTAGAAAGGGAAGATCATCTAATTCCCTTCATTTCTAATCCTACTTACACTATATCAACATATTGGATACCTTGTGAATCCAATTGGACATGTATCAAAATGTTGGCTTTCATATATTATATCGTCAATAGAAACGCTAACTTCTTGTTTGACTTATTGAGTTTATGTTGAATTAAATATCAGGATCGGTGAAAAACTGAGTTTAAATGTATTTGGCTAAGGTGTATTTACATTTCCGACTTCAACTGTATACAGTATATAAATAAAAAATAATTCATTATGACAGGTGGGTTTTGGAGAGTGGATGGATTGGCCTCAGTGTCTTTAGAGAAAAAGAAGGGAGAGAAAGAGAAAGGATAGACGTGGGAGAGATAAGAGGCAGTGATTTGGTCCATCAAAGCCAGCCTTCAGCCAACAGACACAGCCTCAGGGTGCTGCCTGATGGCTCCTACCAGGACTTACTCTGTCCTCTCTCTCGCTCTCTCTATCTCTAGCTCACACACACACACACACACACACACACACACACACACACACACACACACACACACACACACACACACACACACACACACACACAGCATGGAAAACCCCAGACCGTGCTATTTGGCCAATTGAGCAGTGTGCAGTGTTATTGTTCTGAGTGGATAAGCTCCGATTTAGATGTCATTCTCAGTGGGAGAGGTCAGAGTTCAGGGTGTGTGTTTCTGTGTGTTTGTGTGTTACTGTGCATATACTCACATTCGCAGAAACGCCCCAGGCCCACTGCATTGAGAGTGAAGGTGATTCTGGTACCCCTGAGCTCCAGTACCAGTGAATAGGAACAACTCCAACAATGGGGTGCTTAAGGGGACATTGGGACCCAACCAGACAGATGGGGGGGCCCAGTGACTCTGCTTAGGGACGTATCTACAGATGGTAAACCCCCCTTTCTTTCTACTCATCTGCTTTCCCCCGTCCCATCTCCCCTTCCCCCTTCTCCTATATCTCCCTTTATCCTGTCCCCCTCTCCCTCTACCTCTCTCCTTCCCTCCTCCTATCCTCTGCTCACCCTCTCCCTGTTTCCTCTGCTCTCATCTACACTTTTCCACACTCCTTCTCATCCCCTACCCTTTTCTCTCCCGTTCTTCTCCTCCCTGGTTCATCTATGTTCCCCTACTTTTCTCTCTCTCTCTCTCTCTCTCCACTTCACTTCTCCCTCCTCCACAACGCCCCTCTCCTCCTCCCCAACTCCTCCATCCCCTCTCCAACTCTTCTCTCTCCCTCCTCTCCCCCCTCTCTGTCCCCTCTGTCCCGCTCCTCTGCTCTGTCACTCTGTATCCTGCCGTTAATTAATTAATCGTAATGAGCTTGGCTATCAGTGAGTGACTACTTCTTTCTCAAGACCAGCAGGGCATAAATCAACCTCTGTAAATGACTAAAGCCTCTCTCTCCCCTCCCTCCCGCCCTCCCATCACAGACAGAGGAGTAACGGAGAGTGTCTTTATCTGTATAACTCACTCTAATTGCATGATTGAGCAAGTGTAGCTTGGCTCTATTAAAGCATGTCTGTGTGTCTGTGTCAAATGGCCTTGCTCTCTGTGGCCGACACCGGAGGGACCCCTTATAGCCCGCTGTAGCAACACACACATACACACACTCTCTCTCTCTCTCTCTCTCTCTCTCTCTCTCCCTTGCTCTCTTAAACAGACACTTACTGTAAATGGGGCTCATTGGTCTCTGAAGACGTTGTTAACATGTTGGTGGGAGCGTTCCTCTGCCAAGGGGGAACTTAATCCATCTTCACATTAGACAAATTAATTAATGCTACAGGCTGTGACTGACTAACGCGCTCCTATTAAGGTTTTAGCCAGTCACATGATGCAACCACCCAGCAAAGTTTTATGGCCATTCAATGGGAGTGGATAGATCATTTGAAGTCAAGTCCAGAAAAACAACTAAATGCTGAATCCAGTGTTGGGTACAAATATCTGATCCTTTTAAAATAACTGCATCTAATTAAAGCTAGTGTTGTTAATAAAATGGTGTATTTGCCATTGGTATTCATTATGTGTCTTGGGATTACAATTTGAAATGTTGTCTATATGACCTCAGTGGACACATCTTCAATAAGGAAGATGATGTAATTCAGTGACTTATTATGAAATATCCAGTAAATCCCATTCAGTTCATTTCTCAAACATATTTCATTGATATTATTGCTCTTTTTACAGGGTTCGATGCCCACACAGCAAAATATCCTGCCCACACCAACCCTTTCATATTTCCCTTTGGGACTACAATAAAGCGTGAACTTGCTATGAATGGAGCCATAAAACGCCAAATGTACATAACTTGACTTATCTTTACAGTATTGATTTGTGTTTGTGCTTTTATTATAATTTATTTCCCTGGAGGCCTGTTTGGGTACTAGCCCTAATATCATAAAGGGTGTATTCACTAGGAACCAAACTGAACCAAACGAAAGAAAATGGGACGGACCTACTTGAATTCCAATATTTTTAGTTGTGAAAAGTTTTGCTTTGCGAAACATTTTGCTACCGTTTACTGCAGTATGCACTTATGAATACGCCCCTGGAGAGGGGTTGGTCCTGCATCCCGTCATATTTTGTAAAAGACAGGAAATTAGTGCAGGTCTTTCAAAACATCAAAGGAAAATAAATGGGGGAAACCTGAATGACCCACACTTCTGTGAATACATCAATAAATGGACAATAAGGTTTTAAACCATATGGTATTGTTTCATACTGTGTCATTTTGTTTTGTATCGTATCACAACCCGCTATTGGAGGGAGGGATAGGGATGAATGGAGAGTGATGTGACAAGATAAATAAATGGACAGATAAAGACAAAGCTAGATAAGGAAGGACACTAGATTAATGGATAGACAGTGAGAGAGAGAGAGAGAGCGCAAGAGAGAGAGAGAGAGAATCACGTTGTATAAATGATTGGAGACAGGCGCAGGAATATGTAATAGGGGTTTTTAATACTCCACCCAAAAATTCAACATGGAATGAAAAGGCACGGGTACGAAGCCCAAAACAAACACGTATAAAAAAACACAGGGATCTAACCCAAACCAAATAGCTAGGTTAAACCTCTAATAAATACACGGGACGAGACCCGTAATAACAATACACTGGACGAGACCCATAATAACAATACACTGGACGAGACCCATAATAACGAGTACACAATACACGCAGCACAAACGTCGAAACAACAAAGCACAGGTACTCACAAGGCCAACGGACATGGGAACAATAACCGACAAGACAATGGTGAACAGAGGGCACATCAATACAATTACTAATCAGGAGAATTGGAATCAGGTGTGCGCAATGAGACAGTTCAGTGAAGCCTGAGGCCGGTGATGTAGACCTCTGGAACTGGTGCATGGAAAGAGCAGCAGTACCAGGGGAATCTGTGATAGAGAGAGAGAGAGAGAGCAGAGAGCAGAGAATAATGGTCAATGCATTACTGTGTTTCCCCTGAAAATATGCACAGCATTTCAGGGTATAATGTCAATTTCATGCTTTCTTTAAATCTAAGGCCTCTTTGCCCTGTGGGTAGATAGCAGACAGAAAATACACGAGGAAAAATAACAATCCAAAGAGGAGACCAAGATATTCCCCCACGGCCTCCTACTGCTTTGTAGACGAATGTTCAGAGGAATCTGGTATTTTTGCCATGTTAAATTATTTTGTCCTCAAACCAGATGGTAACGGATAGTCGGATACTGTACTCTGTAGCCTACTTTCAACAGACTGGAGCTCTAATAATGGTAAGAGACCTAAATGAATGCACCAAACAAAACAGCAACTACCCAAAAGTTTAAGTTTTTAAAAATGACTCAAGACAGGCACCTGGCATTTTATAAACAAACACTATTAATAATTACTGTCATTAAAGATCATCTGAAATTACATTTGAAACAATAGAACAATCCATTACCAGAGGTTAAATCAGATAATTTTATGAACATTTATCAGACCAATTCAGAAATTAGAATAAATCTTCTGAAATGTGATCAAACCAATAAATTAGAATCACATTTAACATGTTACACAACATGTTATGTTAACTTAAAGTGTGACCCTAAATTGTGCAAAAGATAGGTTAAACCTTGTCCTTCTGCTCCTCTACCCAGTTGGGATACTGAGAGCAGAGCAGACCTGAGCAAACGATAGCAGAGCAGACCTGAGCAAACGAGAGCAGAGCAGACCTGAGCAAACGAGAGCAGAGCAGACCTGAGCAAACGAGGGCAGAGCAGACCTGAGCAAACGAGAGCAGAGCGCAGCATAGCTGTAGTACAGTACAGTTGGTGTTGGCACTCCTCCTAGCAGTCTGGAGAGGCTGAAACCAACCGATGCCATACTAAACGAGACGGTGTGTCTGTTTAGTGGGCATTCCTTTGAAGCTGGCACATCTCAAAACATTTAGGGGTAAATCATTGAACTTTGTCCATTTTTGGAGGAATTGTAAGTGAAGCGCTTACTGGAGCTATACATATAACATTTAGGAAACACAATCTGCCAAGGCAACATGATTTTGGCAGGATGATAAATCAGAGAAACAAGAACAGACACATTTACTTTTCTTTATATTGGTATAGATGATTCAAAAGTGTCTTTAGCTAAATCTGTTCACCTTAAACATAAGCTGGTTTGCAAATGTTTGTTAGGTTTTCTGCCAAGTAGTTACTTCATTATGAAGATACATTTCATTTCTTAATTTCATTTCTTGTCATCTTCTTATATACTATGTAGTAAATCATTACGAGTGCAAGTCAATTTCATCTCAAAACAGCATAGTCTATCTGAATAATAATTCATCCTTTCACACATTAACGATTAGCAAGCATGTTCAAATGCTGTTGTGGCATTTGTCAGAGTTTAGGCCGTTAAGACCTCCGGCAGCCCGGCCCCGAGTCTACCTTTCTTTCCACTTTACCCTCCCACTGCCCAGCCCCTGCTAGAGCAAGAGGGACTGACAACCACCTAGTCAGGCTTCCAAGCAGAGGTCTTATGCTGCATTCATAACCAAGTGGGAAGGTGGTATTTACCACATACGACAGGGATAAATTCATTTGAACCCCTCTTGAACCCCTGAGCTCTGACTTCTCCCACATGCTGACCTCTGACATCACCTACTAAGGAAATGACCTTCATTTCTGGCAGTTAAATGCACTAACAAAACATGATTTACAAAAGCAATCTATTCATATGTTGTTGTTTTTTTATCATTTGTTTTTGAGCATGGTAGCTGTACTTTTAGTTTGTGGTTGACAGCTTGTTTGCCATAGAGTACCACAGTATGAATCATAATACCCATGAAACCTTGCGGTCAAATAGGGAAACGGTTCTAATAATTTTACCACCGTTCATTTGTCCCATTGGGGATTTTAGAAACACTTAAAATAATGGCTGTGTTTTGTGAACACTTACCCTGGCGTAGCATTTGGATAACTGTATAAATCTGTCTCAGACAAGGTGACTGTATTTACCCCCAACAAATGAAATGCTAGTTAGCTGCTAATGTGGCTATCATAAAGAATTACAAATGCCATGATGATCTGGAGGAGACTGCCGAATCAAGGCAAAGGCAAGAATTACTGGATGAACTATCTAACGTTAACTAAAGGTAATAATGAATACATTTCTTTAATGACAATTCTGTGATCTTTCTTGGCCAAGTTTTAAATTGACACAATACCTGTTTGCAAAGGTGTCAGCTAGAGATGACGTGCAGGAGCTTGGAGGGATTTGTAGTATTGCAAGATCTCTAATGTAATGCTAATTAGCATTTTAGATTCTGAGAGTAAATAGAACCGAAAATATGTATAAAAGTCACCTTGTTCGAAAGAGATTTACATGGTTATCAAAACATCACACCAGAGTTAGCCTACACAAAACACAGACCTTATTTTCAGTGTTTCTAAAATCCCCTATGGGAAAAATGACTGGTGGAAAAACGGTTGGAACCATTTCCCTGTTTGACCGCTAGGTTTTATGGCTATTATGACACCTCCACTGTGGGGCCCTACTAGCCAATTGGAGTTTCTCAATGATTTCAGAGCATGTGAATGCATTCAACTCCTATTTATGACTTCACAACTGGCAATTCCCACCTTCCCACTTGGTTATGAACACAGCATAAGCACTCCCCCAGACACAATGTATTATAGTCCATTCACACAGGCACACACTTACATCATAGACATCATAGACATTCCTGCTTCCCACAGTTCTCAGTCTATCTCTGTCCCAAGCATGCAGCTCTGAATCGTATTCGAGTCGTTCAAACCTGCTGATTGGCTAATAATGTGCCAAAGCCTATCAGAGGCAAGGAAAGAGGACATAAGATTAGCACTAGATGAGCAATCAGATATCATTACTTTTATGGTATTTTGTATTGCAGCTGGACCCACGGCTCTCATTTCCAGCTCTGCCAACTTGTTAGGTATAGATCTGCAATGGTTCCAACCAATTATTTCTTAAAGTAACAGTGTTCTTTCTGTCTGCCGCTATTTAAAAATGCAGTGCCGAAGAGACTGACTCAATCAAACCTGTCTTAGACAGGTTTATGTTGTATCTTTGTTTACAAACTACTGCCAGCCCATGCATTTGTTGTTTTCTGAAAATGTTAGAATGTGAGGGGATTTCAGTATTTTCACAGGACCACAAACTGTCACAGATGGCAAAGGCTACCCAAACCTTAATAATCAGTAAAAAATACAAAACCACTGCATCAATTGGCTACATTGTATACTGTGGGATAAATAATACCCTGAAGGCTGACTCCATTATGAAAAAGATGTAGATTCTTCACTTTTAGCCCTCCATTGGTAGAAATTACTTGACAGTAGAACTTGGTCCTATTAGGCTACTTTGCTGTAGAGGAGCCCGGATTGGTCAAAGATGCTGACATGATTATCCAACCTGCCTTTCCCAATGCCAACTAAATAGAGGGGTTAATACTGACACGTATAAGGAGAAGACAACTTCTGTGTTTACCTAATTATTTTTACACTCCCTGCAGAGAATTCAAATTCATACATGTGGTGGGAAATCAAAATAAAAGAGTAGATAAGGCTGTTTTCAAACATCTGCGGTATAGGCTAATAACTAGTAATAATAACTAGGCTACCTCAAATCATAAATCTCAACAAGCTCTCACAGTCTTCATCCACATTCTCCAAACATCAAATTTCAATGTAGCTCCAAACGTCAAATGTTGAAGTGTTTTTGTTGCTCCTGCTGCTCTGTATGTTCCATTTCTCCAAATTTTGAAGTTGAGGGCTAAAAGAAAATTCCTCCCAAAAACGATATTTTGGTGTTTGTTTCATTCGTCCATTGTTGATATAGTCCCAAAATATGTTGAACGTCAGCACCCAAGTTTTCAAGATATATACACTTTAAAATACAGAAATGCAGTTGATACAGCTATAAGACAAACTGTGTCAAACATGTAACTTTCTGATCCAGAGTCATCAGATTAATCGAACACTTGACTGGGTTTTGAATAGGATTAGAACCATAAATAAAAATACAGTGTCCACAACTGGGATCGAACACACAACCTACTGATGATCTAGAGTCATAGGATTAAGAAAAATCAGTGTCCACAACTGGGATTGATTAATCAACTTTAAAATTGATCCAGAGTCATTGGATTACACCCATCCACCTCCCCATCCATTTGATGGTAATAGTGCTCACGGTTGCCCCTAGTGGCCGGTTTTGATTTCCCGACTTCCTCAGGACATAGATAAATGTCCGGTTTTGAGATTTAGATTTTTGGCATCAATTTACACGAAAATTATGAAATGACGAAAACAGATGGATGATTCTTTGTATTTTATTTATCAATTTATTCTATTTTGAATATTGTAAAATTTCAACAATTATATATTTTCTATTTCAGCCAGGTTGATTTATGTTGTATCCCCTTCTCTTCTGTTTTGAACAGAATAATGTGCCCAACAAAACTGATTAGTAATAGGAATTTGCTCATGATAACATCAACAACAACAATAATAATAATATATGTTTGTATTCGTTGACAATATAATGCAGGCATCGTAAATAGAATCAGTAGGCTAAACGGAGATAAATGTGTGCCTCCAAATATGGCAAAGCAACACTTGTTATCGGGAAAGTAATTTTACTCAGTTACAATAGGCCACATAACCATTCAGCTGGCTACAGTATTAGGTGAATGACTCTTCTGACTTTTCTCGGATACTCATTGCAACGCTACTGAAATAAAATACCATATTAAGAACTACTGAGACAGACGGGGTGGGAGGGGTGTTGAAAATGTTTGAGATATATAGAGAAGGGGGAATATGATTCGTGCCCCTTTAAGGATGTTTCGCCGCTAAACTATGGCAACATGAGCTCTGCTGCATATAGAACATCACTCTTCGATTTGCACTGGTGTATTCCGATACCCTCGAGCTTGTTGTTGATTGGGCACCACATGTGGATACTCCACGTCAATTGGACTGCACTCACTAATTTTCAAACGTTTAGAAAAAAAAGAAACACTTTGAAGTTTCACAATTAAGATTGTGCTGATGAAGAGAACACCACAGTTTGAAATGCATGTCAGATGAAAAGACTGACATTTCCAAATAGGCTATGTCACAATAGTTGTTGTTGTTTTACATTACATTTACAACATTACATTACTTTCCGATATGATATTTTCATCCTAAATATTAATATTTCACTATCTAAATAAATTATGTTGTTTCCATTAAACAGGTCTACAATTAATATATAGTTATAGGCCATTTTAATCAAATTAATTATATAGAGCACATTTAGTGTGGTTTGGTAACCTCTAAAACAGCCATGGTGCCCTCTCACCTGTATCACCTAGTAGTTGTTGCTCTCTGTTGAACCATGGACACAAACTGAAATAGGCCTATGATGTAGCCTATGATTGAAGATATCAACCAATATCGCCATGATTTGAATAATGGGTTGTGATGGGTATTCATCCCAAAATAAGTTAATGCTATGGTTACGGAGACCAAGTAGGATTTATTTAGTTATTGACCACACATGAACAGCCCTGTACAAGTCAAATTATTCTATATGGAGACATTAACGAGGCCCTCGATTCTGAACACAGATTTGTGTCATGAGGAGGATTTACGTCCTTTAAATGTACGTCCATTAACAACAAAGGGCACAGTTCATCGCACGAGGGAAAGTCGCTCAGCCCGCGCGCGTCAGCCGCTGCGAGACGGGTTTTGTGATAAATGGAAAGATATCAAAACACGTCATTAGAGAGCACAGCTTTACCGAGTGCTTTCACACTGCCGGGGCGCTCGGGGTAGAATACCCCAGAGACAGCTCTCTTCTCTCGGCCTTTTGTGTTTCTGAGCTGGACCGATGCATGCGTTTTAGATAATGTTCAGCTATTATAGCCTACATGTATTTCCATGAAAATCCTAGATATAAATCAGGGAACATTTTCCACCACTTGCAGCCTAATTGTATTGATTATCAATGTATTTTATTTTAGGATAAGTCCAGTTTAACATTTAGAGCACTCCCAGAGGTGTTTGAATGATATGAATTATGAACAAAATCTGTAGGCCTACTTGTCACATTCACTGAGATTTGTTCTATTGGATTAGCAGTATATGCCCCTATATTATAGCGTACATTTATGGTGTAATGTTAGTCTACTTTCTATCATATTTGTATGCAAACAAAAAAACATATAATAGATGCATTTAATCGTGAGTATGTACTCACTAGTTATGAGATAAAAACGTCATAAACCGGTATTGGTCACTTATCGTCAGATTATTATTAAGGAAATTATATTTAGAATAATTGCCATCCCATTTATTGGCAATATTTCAAAGTAATTTACATTCTCAGAAAATGTGTGGACTGTGGCCTCTTTCCAAGTATTGTCACACGATTCACACCTGCAAAACTAAAATAATTAGGCTTCATACTTAGTTAAGCTAATTCTCCCTCTCAAGAAATGACATGCGTAGCCTAATTGTACTCGAATCATACACCACCGTTATAGACATTATCTGACAGGTTAAATCATCACTAGCCTATTGCAAATGTTTTCCACTTTAAAAAAAACAACAACACTAAAATGTAATATTTTCTCATTGTAGGGCGAGTTGTTTATATCGGATTATGTTGTGAGACCACCTATGTGCTTTAAATTCTTAGTTGTCAACTCAAACGAATAGCAACACCAGGAGGAGCAAACCCAGCCACTCCATATTCATATCTCGAAATCACGTTAATGAAATTATCGCCGAATGAATTAATAGCCTACAGATTTCCCACTCATTTCACCATAAGGTACCGTAGGCATTTTAATGACCCCTAATTCAATTAACTGCCTCCGTCGAAGCATTGATTTCTGGAGAAGCTGCTGAAAGTTGAATTCAGATAAGTCGAGCAGCCCGTAATTGCCCAAGACGCAGAGGTGGGGGCTGGGCTGAGGTGGCGGTGTATAAATAGTGTGCTCTCAAAAACACAGTCATAACAGCAGGAGTGATCTCACCTCTTCTCCACCCCCAATATCGCTTCTTTTTACGACCGAGCGCTGCGTCTTGAGCTGACAACTAACGTTAAATCGGTCATTTTAAAGTGGGGTTCCGTGCTCAGGACCACTGAACGGCCATGGAAGAACTTACGGCGTTCGTCTCGAAATCTTTCGAGCAGAAAACCAAGGAGAGCAGTAAGGAGAGTATCACGTACAGGGAAGTTTTGGAGAGTGGCTTGGCGCGGGCGAGGGAGCTGGGGAACTCGGAGACAAGTCTACAGGACATAACGGAAGGCAGCAACCACTGTCCGGTACATCTATTCAAGGAGCACGTAGAGCTAGAGAAAGAAAAACTGAAGGAGTTTAACGTTTCACGGGCCACGGAAGGTACGTTTCTATCCACCCGTTCGAGTTGTGTCCTAGATGCATTGCATTTTTTCACGAACCAAGCCCTTGGTTTTCACGATTACTTTCGGTGCACCGATTGTAAAAGTACAAAAATATGTGGTGGCCAAAACATTTACAACGTCAAAAACTATAACAAAAACATTTAAATTATTGCAGTTACTGTTTATTTATTTTTTATCGTAAGCTCACGTCGTTATAATGTGCAGATACTTGGAAATACTGTTCTCTATAGTAGGCCCACTGTTATGTGTTTTGCAGTGAAAAGCAGTGGTCCAAACTAATGAATCCTAGGCTACATAATCAATCTTCTCTCACTCCTGTTCATCACTATATTTATTAACACATCAATCATATAGTTGCATAATATCGTATTGATGGCGATGATATGCATAATGATAGGCTTAATTCTATGTTTCCACTGTACAATTAATAGGAGTGGTACTTGCATTCTGCCCGTCAGCATACCGTAGCTTATTCTTTGTTTTTTAAACTTTCATTAATTGGACCATAAATTATTTTGACAGTGTTAGCCTATATGAAGTGTTTCTTGCTCGCATTTTCATGACATAACAGGAAGTAAAAACTTCATACGCAAAATGAACCCGTGCACCTCGAAGTTGGATGTACGCTCCTGCCCTGTAATAGCAGTGTTAGGACGTTTACGTTGTTGAATAGCACACAATAGCTCCGTCTAATGATGACGGAAAACAATTGTTAGATGATAGTAATAATGACGTTTCAAGATTTTAGCCCCGGTAATAACATTTTGAGAATCTTAAACATATTATATGTGCCTATCTGAAAATAACTGTCTTTTACGCAACCTTGTGAAATATTTCAGCTATTTATTACGTTTATAACGATCAACTACGGTGGAGCTATTTTGCTGTATGATAGGCTTATTATACCGACCATTGAAATAACCCGATAAATAACCTGTATATAGGCTTACTCTTTTATATCTAAAGGTTTTACAATTTACTGTATTTGATAAAACAATTGACAATATAAAACGCGTATAGTGTTCCAAAATAAAAGTCACATTAATAAACTACAATTGTTTGGTATCACCGTGCACAGTTTCAGATTGTCCAGTGGAAATTTGGGGCGTTTTCAGAAGGTCATTCCTTCCAATGAAGGATCCATGTGCAGACTGTAGGCAAATAGCACTAAGGAAATGAATGATAAGGCCTAATTGTGACAGGATTTTATGGTCGAATATTTCTATATGTATGTGTGTGAATAACTGTCATTATAGTAAACACACAGTGCATTGACCTGCATTTTTGGTCTTGTAAGTTTGCAGGCCTGTATTTTGACCAATAGAGATCGAACTTGTTTATCATGTTCTGTCTGTGTGTGTGTGTGTGTGTGTGTGTGTGTGTGTGTGTGTGTGTGTGTGTGTGTGTGTGTGTGTGTGTGTGTGTGTGTGTGTGTGTGTGTGTGTGTGTGTGTGTGTGTGTGTGTGTGTGTGTGTGTGTGTGTGTGTGTGTGTGTGTGTGTGTGTGTGTGTGTGTGTGTGTGTGTGCGTGTGTGTGTGTGTGTGTTTGTAAAGCCAAGCTGTAGTTGCAGGTGTTTGAGAGTTTTTTGTGTTTAATCTAGAGGTGTACTGTATTTTAAAACGTGTGTTCACGCAGGGATATATGAGTGTAAAGAGAAGAAGGAGGACGTAAAGTCTGAGGACGAGGACGCACAGAGCAAACTGAAGCAGCGGCGGAGCAGGACAAACTTTACTCTGGAACAGCTCAATGAGCTGGAGCGCCTGTTCGACGAGACGCACTACCCCGACGCATTCATGCGGGAAGAGCTGAGCCAGAGGCTGGGACTGTCAGAGGCGAGAGTGCAGGTAACTCCCGGTCTCCATCAACTAAAAGTGAAAAGCATAACCCTAAAGGGTTTGGACAAAACTAGATAGGGCTGTCCTTTAGATGCATACGTTTTTATTTTATTTCATTTTATAAACAACATGTGGGCCTAAATAGGTTGAGTTTTTAAGCTCAAAGCATCAAGGATTGTTCTAAAAAGAACGTGTGAGAGGTTGCCAGATTGAGACATCCAGTGACAGAGGCTGGGGTCATAGTGGGTGACGCAAGAAGATTACTGTAATTCGTGGTGCGGAATTACATGGATAAAATGGATGTGCGGCCTAGATCAGTAATGATATATGCTCACAAATGAAACACGTCTCAGAAGGCTATAGAGTCAACACTTGCAAGGCAATAACCTACAAACCGTATTGATAAGCTGCCTTTAAAAACTACTATATTTTTTAGATAGCCTACATTTTCTAAAACAAATGATGGTGTCCTATTGCCAAAATGAAATATTTTGAGATAAATCAGGTTTGGGTTTGAATCGCCTTAAAAAAAAAACACGTTTAGGTGCAAATCAGGTTTGGGTTTGAATCGCCTTAAAAAAAAAACACGTTTAGGTGCACGCTTTGGCATTTATCTCTTCTATTATGTGCACGTGTAAAAACAAATACTAACTATTCAGGGATGATTTAAAACAGTAGCGTCAAAATGAGATAGCGTTGAGGCTTACGTTTGAATATAATTTATTCACCCGTTTGATAGAACATCACTGGTTATGTTTAATTTTCATGAGCTATGTAGACTTACCATTATTTCGGTCCGCCCTGCCTGTTGTCAAGGCTCAGTTATACGGAGATGTTACACACTCCAGAGAACGTGTTGAGTGAGCTGTTTTTATGATGCAATGAGACAAACATATTATGAAATATTAGATGCAACAAACTGTGCAGATATGACTGTGTCGACATGGTGAAAGCCACACGAGTTTATTTATTGGATCGATATTACACAGATTGACCTCACGACCTCGGTGAGATTTGTTTGCCAATATTTTTAAATTACCTTTAGGTATCAAGTGCAATAATAGTGCAACAAGAACACTACTACTACTACTACTGCTACTACTAGTAGTAGTACTACCTCTACTGCTGCTGCTAATAATAATAATACTGCAAGCCTACTGGTTACTGTTTATTTTTTAATGATTGTTTTTGCAATTAAACACTATCCATTATCCATTATCAAATAAATGTATATCATTATAACATTGGTCTTATTTTTTTGACATGACTAAAATACTGTTGCTTTTCAACAAATAAAATGACGCCTATAACCTTTGCCACATCAATAGTGGCTCAAGTGATGCATTTGAACCCTTCTCCTCTCTCCTGGCCGATTATTGTAGAAGAAAAATAGCTCGTGCGCTTCGGAAAGATCTTACCACATCATAAAAATTAATGAAGAGATTGTACGAGTGCTTCAGGGGACACCGTCGTATGCCAGTCACCTCATTTCCCCCCGCGTTGTCTTTGTAATATCTGCCATTGGCTTGATATATTGTTCCCATAAAAATGGATTAGAAATAATTCAATTCTGCTGGAACTCAGTCGGTGGCACACCTCGTGTTCCGAGATCTAATCGGAGTACTAAGTAGCCTAATATTAGAAGTCTGCACCGTGTGACAGCTTGCAAGCGCGACACAAAAAAAAAGTCATTTTAAACATGGATAAAATCAAATTGTGTTAAGACAGGAGGAAAGCATTTACCTGTTAAATCGCAATGGGAGAAATATTTACTCAATATTTACAACAATAACGCGTATAGACTGAAATGGGCCGTGAGGGTTAAAATCACACACCATTAAAATCCATGTCGCAGCCGACCGTTTTTCGATTTGAAACCCCCAAATCTATCATAAGTAAATTGTAAGGCATGTGGTAGATAGAAGGGTATTAACCTGCACTTAGGCGTCGGAACAGAAGCCCCACGTCGCGCGCAGCTGAGGAATCTAATTGAAAGTTATGAGAGCTTGGTGAGGAGCGTGCAGTAATTCTATTACGACTAATATATCTGGGTTTCTGGTACAGAGCTAAATTAAATGTCATTATTCACTGTCTCTAATAAAAATCTAAAGGAAACGAGATTAGGGCGTTTGTATAGCGCATCATTGAGTGGTCCTTAATGAAGAAATAACTGTCGCAACCAGTGTAGTTCACTTTACTTAGCATTCTGGCACGCAATATATATAGCCTTAATATATATATATATATATATATATATATATATATATATATATATATATATATATATATATATATATATATATATATATATATATATATATATATTATATGTATATGTATATGTATGTGGATATGTTTTTATTTTGTGTCAGTACAGACCTTTAAGAGACAACAACATCAGTGATTAAAAAGTAAAATAATTAAATACACCTCGTGATATAACCTAAAACAATTAAATAATAAAATGAGTAAATAATGATATAGCCATATAGGCTTAATAATAATAACAATAATAATAGGAAACAGGGTAATAATAGACCAATAATAGCCTACTCATAAATAATTATCTTCTAAAAACTACATTAAACGAACATTTGTTTCCAATATGCTATGTGATGGAGGGAGAGTTTGGGGTAAATAATCTGTGGACATGCTATGTCAATAATGCATACTTTATCGACAAAACGTATTATTCCAGTCCAATCCACACTCGTTAAAATGGTTGCAGCACCTTGAGTAATTAAGGTGCCCTTTGTGGTTCTCTCGTCGCTAATTCGTCTACTGTAAATGATAATCATTACTGGGGTCGGAGGGGAGAGGAGATAATGGATTCGTGGAGGGAAATTAGGTTGATGATAATTAATAATAGGCTATGCTGCTTCTGTAACCTGGAGAGCAAAAGGGCCTAGTAGATTAGACGGAGTCAAGTGACCTTTTTGGCCCCGTTTTTTAAGCACATAGGCCTACGTAAATTGGAGTAGGCCTATCAATAAATATTGTTAAACTATACATTTTGTGACGATATGCTGTATATTATTTTAGACTATTATAGATAATATATTCGATCTTATATTATTTATAATTGTGTAGGCAATTATTTCAGTTGTAATTCATCATTAAAACAGTATAGGTTTATAGGCTACTTTTATGAGCATTAATGTCATCATCGACATTCTCGGTGTTTGGGAGTGTTGGGGAGTACATTAACTGCATTTTACAGTAGCTTGGTGGTAGTTGAACTAAATTCAAATAAATGTAGCGTTTTCAGTAGCTAACGTTTTTGTCATGTTTATTTGACATTTATTTAACTAGGCAGGTCAGTTAAGAACAAATTCTTAATATATTTTTAATGACGGCTAGGAACAGTGGGTTAAATTATCTGTCTTGTTCAGGGGCAGAACGACAGATTTTCACCTTGTCAGCTCGGGGATTCGATCTTCCATCCTTTCGGTTACGAGTCCAACGCTCTAATGTCGCGGTATAACTAACTAGGCTACTAGAACTACACTACTTTTTTTTGTTGAAAAATGCAATAAAATATGGGTGAAGTAGGCAATAATTTCCTTTCTTTTTCGGCATCACACCTGCTTCATTTTCACTTAAAACATTGTGTTTGTGTTTAATAGGCTAAGTTACACTTTATGGTAACATATGCCCCATACCTGTTATGTTCTTGCAATTTGTACTCTATAACATTTCAGATGTACATATGATGACTTTCCCAAAGAAGTTTGGATGTGGTGAACTACTTTTCCAAAGTAACTTTAGTCAATGAAACTATCATTTTCTTAGTGTAGCTTAACTTCTTCCAGTGTGAAGTAATTGGTAGCTTGGTAAAAAATATATTTTCAGAGTAGCTTCCCCAACATGCATATTCTACAATACACTCATTCACTGTTTAAAATTGTGGTTTCCAGGTTTGGTTTCAAAACAGAAGAGCGAAATGTCGAAAACAAGAAAACCAGATGCATAAAGGTAATTTATTATCCATCTACTTGTACTTTTTATGATTTATGTTGCAACGATTATTACACTTGTCATTTTACACTTGCAGATGTTTACTAAATTGTTTGCTAGTATGTTACATCACACATTTCTTACAATAATTATGTAGGCCTATGCTCTAGCTTGTCAAGTTAATCAACCTTCATGTGCATGTACTGTAATATGTTTGATTAATCACTTGTAAGATGTCATCTTGTAACCTTTGACCAACCATATCAGCCTTACACTCAAACTTATAACTGTCTCACTGTCTGACAGACACCTCTTCATACTTTCCAGGTGTCACTCTGGGAATTGCCAGTCATCTGGATGCCTGCAGAGTAGCGCCGTATGTCAACATGGGAGCGCTACGGATGCCTTTTCAACAGGCATGTTGTTTTCTCTTTTTCATGACCTGAATCCTATGTGAAATATTTACTGATGAAATGCAGGCATGCAAGTGAGTGATTGTGCACACGTAAAAGTTAATATTCAACATCAATTAACCTCTGAAAGTCTGAGCCATTGGGGGGGGATTCTATTAAACTAACATGTGGAATTGTTTTAAGAAGGTCGTTTGGAATTTTAGGACCCCTTTAGATATATAAAAACAAATCTATATTTTTGTTTTGATAAAATAGAGAATTTGGCCTTTACTACTATAGCCCATAGAAACACATTGAATAACACATTCATAAATGGCAACAAAAGACAGTAAAAAAAAATCGTAAAGAATAAGGTTTGGAAGTGGAGATATAACCCCCTGTTTTGTTGGCACAAAACTACCTCCATACTTCCATTCAGTTTTTTAATCTGGTACTGGTGACCTTCTGACGAGTCCCATGACACTTGTGGGGGTCGTAGGGCAAAACGGAGAACACCATCGTGTTCGTGAGCGTTTCACCTTTCTGCTACAGACATTTTTAGGATGTGTCATGGTCTGACAAACACCGCTGTAGCTCAGCCACCTATCACCGCAGATGCGGAAGGGCGACATAGGCGCATGTGGTGGATTGAGACGCAGCCCATGCAAAAAACAGATATCTCTATCTTAAAGTGACGGATTTTGATGACTAATTATTTTATTATGTTACTTAGATTGACGCATGGGTGCGTCAACAGACTCTTAAGGAGGTTAACTGACAAACAGCCGTAGTTTCTAAATGTGTTAGCATGGTTGAAAGATTTGATGCAGTCATATAAATGCACACTACTTTTATTGTAGTCCCCAACCACACTTCACAATCATCTCCGAATCTGTGAGAGATATTGGAGAGAGGTGCATATGCCCTTATTATACTAAAAATAGACCCCTATCGTCCGAGGTTGTAGTTTACAAAGGCTGTTGTGAATGAGAACTCTATGGAGCTGGAGAGTGGTGTGTGAGAGTCAACTCAACCTCAGAACACCTTTCACCTTTGGGGTGCGTTAAGAGCGGGATGTGTGTTTGTGTTTGTTAGAGAGACATTTGATCTGGTGAGGTCTGTTTTTGCGGCCTGGCCGTTGAGTTGTCTGTTCACCCCTGTGAAAAGCTTGGGCCTAATTAAGCCAACACTTGCGCAACGCAAGCACATAAAAGAGATGATGAAAGCACCGACTGGAGAAGGCTCTGATGGATATTGGTGGTGAGCTGCATTGGCAGGGAGGAAGGCATGAGGCCTGCATACTGAGAGAAGAGCCCTACCTCTACAGGCCTGAGACAGACAAGCACAGGGCAGGCTGTAACACACTTATACAAGCACACATGTACCCCTGCACGCATACGCACGTACACATGTACCCCTGCATGTATACGCACGTACACATGTACCCCTGCATGTATACGCACGCACACATGTACCCCTGCATGTATACGCATGTACACATGTACCCCTGCATATACGCATGTACACATGTTCACACAAATGCACATGCATTCAGACTTGCACACACACAGAAACACACACACACACATATATTGACCAGCTGTTGTGCTGGGGACTGGGTAGCGCCTGTAGCAGCTCATGCCCTGTTCCATTTCACTGATCCTCCCAGCAAACTTAACAACAACACGCTGAGAGATTCCCTCTCAAAGAGGGGTTCCCTTCTGTGTTTCACTGACAGTCTGCATTCATACATTTGGAACAAGGCTCTTTGTTTGAGTGTTAGCTGTTATTATGAAAGTCAGTATCCATCTATCTGGAATCAGGCCTATTTTTTTGAGTGTTTGGTAAGAGTGACAGTTGGTGGGAAAGAAAATATGGAGGAAGGCCTACTGGTCATTTATGCGTTGGCTTGTGTCTGTGGCTCGTGTCAATGCAATTGAGTGCAAGTACAAATACTGGTCAGCAATACGTAATGAAACAACGTCCAAGAAAGCACATTTTGCGTTTTATTTTAGTTCTCTCTCGCAGTTAAACAACTTTAATTTCGGTCATTTTCCATGTTATTGGCTATGTCGAAATAGCGTCACATTTTAAATTGGTTGAAACATTTAGCTCTCTCTCAAAACGTTTACCATGCGTTGCATAAATGAAGTTTTATTTGGGTTGGATGAGAAAGCGCGAGGCTCTTCACTTCTCTCCTTGCTTCCTGTGGCATTTGAAACGCTTGAGAAATGGCAAGAGGCAACGTAGCTCTCCTTCTGAAGTACAGGGATTTCTCATTTTCACCTACTCCTCATAAAATAATTGCCAAGAATGTGCAAACTGATACTCTATGGTCCTTATGACTTTCACTTTCCCTTTGCTCAGGAATATGTCTGGATAAATATTTATAACTCTAAATACGTTAATATTTTTTTGCGTGAATTTATATTTATTTATGCAATTGAATCCGTAATCAGGATAACAAGACGTTGCATATTTCCAAGGGTATGAAGGAGATCTCACTGTGAATGAAACAAATCTGTTCAGGGTCTTAGAAAGACTTTGATTTCTAGGCTGTTAAACTGGACGTGGTGTCTGTGAAGTTATGTATGATTCATTAACTTTAAGAATAGCTGACATGAAAAAAGGGGAAAGGCTCAGAGTGCAGTTCCTAACATTTTTCTGAGAAAACACACAGTAAGCAACAGCTTTGAGGGGGTAGAACTTGAAGGGGAATTAAATAGTGTCAAACTGTGAAACCTAAACCCTTGGCTCTTCTCTCACACACGCGCACACACGCACACGCGCACGCACACACACACACACACACACACACACACACACACACACACACACACACACACACACACACACACACACACACACACACACACACACACACACACACACACACACACACACACACACACACACACACACAGAGCCTGAGGGGCTGGGAGGGTCTCACTAACCCAGGGATTGTTTTTCGTTGTCCGGCAGGTCCAGGCCCAGCTCCAGTTGGAGGGCGTGGCTCACTCCCACCATCACCTGCACCCTCACCTGGCGGCGCATGCACCCTACCTGATGTTCCCGCCCCCGCCCTTTGGACTACCAATCGCCTCTCTCGCGGACTCAGCCTCTGCAGCGGCGGCCGTGGCGGCGGCTGCCAAGAGCAACAGCAAGAACTCTAGCATCGCTGACCTCCGACTCAAGGCAAGAAAACATGCCGAGGCGCTGGGTCTCTGACCCCATCGGGCTTCCCCTCCGCTCGCCCCACGCCCTCATAATCACCTGCTTCTCATACAAGACTGAGCCCTGTGATCGGGTCTGACACTTACAGCTTAAACAAAACAACATTAAAAAAAAAAAACACTGAGAGGGAGAATGAAAGAGAGACAGAGAGAGAGAAAAAGAGAGACACAGAGGGAGAGGGAGATGGGGAGAGAATGAGTGGAGGAAGAAGAGGAGGAGAAAGAAGGAGGGGAGCAAGAAAATTGTCACAAAACCAGCTGCCAAAACACCCATTTGTAGAGAGAACGGTAATTAAATACCAATGAAATCACCTTTTACTTTTCGCCCAACAGGCAGGACTTCTGCGGGGCCAGTGGCTCAGTCCACTCCAGGCACACATCACAAGTCCAGGACCGTACAAACACATGTGGATGTCTGTCTGAGCCGAGGGCCGGGCCGGGAGACTTTAGAACAAAGCAAACTGGCAAAGCAGGCAAGCAGGGCCAAATACTAGAGCCTCACTGATGCCGATGCCGTCACGTTGACTTTACAGACTATTGTGTGTTTGGGAAAAGACACTTACACCACGAGGCATCGGACTAAACATTACACACAAAAAAAGACAAAAATTAAGAAAAAAAGAGAAAAGAAATGGCCATGTTCTCTGTGTAACCACTGTGTTGTTTCCTGCCGCTGCCCAGTGCATGAGTTCTATTGGAAGACTGCAGACTTATCACGGAGGCTGGCCATGTTGTATCCGACCTAACACCCCAACTCTGTTGTATCACTGCCATTCAAAATTCCCACTATATATACTCTCATCCACAAAGTCAAAGATCATTGGGGGTTTGATTTCCTTGAAACTGTGGACTGACAGGAATAGGCTAATCTAATCCCTTACTTTCTGCTTTTGGATGATCGAAAGTGTAAATGTGTTTTGCTGGGAATGAGTCCAAAAATATGTTTTTTTTGCTGTTCTCCTCACATTGTTCTCTCTCTCTCTAGCTTTCTTTCTTTCTGTTTATCGTGATGTTTCTTGGGAATAGAAGTGAAGATATTCTTTGCACTTCAGGTCTTGTATGTGGGAGTTTACAAACAGCACTACAAGCAGATACTACTTTACTAAATGAGGGTGGGGAAAGGAACCGATTTGGGTTTTATCATGTCATCAAAAAGAGACGTTCACAAAACGTTTAGAAGGATAAAGGGTATAACTGCAATTTTTTGTAATTTTGAAAATATGAAGGAAGCATCAGTTAAACTGAAATGCAATTGTGCGCAGTTTAAGTGCAATACTGTAAATATGAAGAAAAAAAAAGAGAGAAAAAAAGCAGTTAATTGTTAGAGATAAACAAATGATTTGCAGTGATTTGTTTCAGGCACTGATAAATCCGTGTGTTGAATTTCTTTGCCAAACAGACCCGTTTTTTTCCTAAAGCATTGTATATTATGTTATGTTGCGAACTCATCCTCAATCATGTGCCATAAGCCCAGAAATGCAATGGTTTTCAAACATAGTTTTGTACACATCAGGAAACTATAATAACTTGTTGAGGTAGACATGAGCACCTGGGTTTGATGCTGAAATTAATAACTGAAACTAGGATCTGAAATAATTTAGCATAATCTATTGCATTAACATGAGACAAAGCATTGTGTCAAATTCCACCAAAGATTCTAACAAATGTTACAATTGATGTTATAGGAAAAATAAAACCATGGCAGTGTTGTAGAGACAGTTTAGGCCTGTACATGTTAAACTTGCATTTATTTGCATGTTCATGTTGCAATTTCATGGTTTAACAACCCACATAAATAATGCCTACTAGCAAGTATTATATTTGGAACATTTGCAAATTCAGAGGATAATGTTTTGTGTGATTGAGAAGCAGATCCTAGTAAGGTCTACCTCAAACAATGTTTCACCAACACATTCTCCGTTCTCAAACCACCATTTACAGTTATTTAGCAATGTCTCCATTTTCAATTAAACACATGGGTACTTTTATTTATTATTTTTGTCTGAAAGTTTATACAATTAAAAAATAGTTGAAATACAAGTGTACATTTTGACATGGCTTTGCATTTATTTTTATATGTTTTTTAAGTGTTACATTTGCAAAACGGGAGATGCGTGGCTGTTGTGCATTGTTTGCCTAAAATGTAGCGTGTCACAGCGTTTACAAACATTTCAGGGATGGTTGAATTTGATTAAGCTCCATTGAATTTGTTATGCCTACCACAAGTATTATCATTTCATATGCAAGCATGCCTAAACATGAGTCACTATACAGTTTGTATTTTTTTTCCTTTTGATTCACAAAATATGAATGTACAAGTAAACTATCAATAAAGTTATAAATATTTGTACTGAAGTTTTAAGATACTTTAAAAACTCCTTTCAAGACTAATCAAAACAATATTTATGTATTATTCTGTGAGGGATTTTGGGCCATAGAATGGTAACATTTATCATTCTACTTTTTTAGTCCTTTATTAGATTCTCATATATTGAGTGACTTATAGGCCTAATCACACAAGAGGCTAAACAACATATCAAACAGAGACATTATTATCGTCATCAAAACATTCCGGAAGTGAATACCGTAGTACACATTAATAGTGAATTATGTACCAGATCCTCTGACTTCAAGCATTAGACAGGTACTTTATGAGCTGATGTAGATTAATGCTGTACGCACATCGTGACAGGTTGGAGCCGATGCTCAGCGTTTATCTCAGGTCGAACCTTCCGATAAATATCAATACCATTCCGCCCCTGACATTTACGCAGTTTCCATGTCAGCCTTCAGAGCTCATCAGATACCAATCTTAGCCCACACTAGCGGAGACAATTGAGCTGCTATGAAATCCAGATGCATGCCGGCACCATCGCCCTGAATATGGAAACGAACATGTATAAAGCCCTCTGTTCAACTGATAGAGAGAGTACTGAGATGGAACGTGAAACTGTAACTTTGTCAGATAAAAGCAAGATGGCTGTAATTGGAGTAAGAGGGAGGCCTGTAGAAGGAGAATAGGAAAATGATTGAGAGCAATGAGATTGGGAGAATATCTGAGGGACATGTAAACCTTCTGCTTTGAGCAAGTGGTTTTATTTCCAAAAAGCAATCTTCCTGCTCGTCTCAATGGCAATGATGAACTTTGAACAGATCTCATGAGAAGGTCAATAGTCATGTCCATATGTATGCATACATCTGCATCTAGAAAGATTATAGCCCTTAGCTCCCCACCATTTCCCCAACTTCCACTTGTTTCACCGGCACATACTACATTTTGCACGTTCATAATGGTCGGCCTCTTTTTTCAAGTGCATTAACTTCCTCTGGGAAGCCCAAATCCAGATGTGTGTACACAAAGTAATTACATCATGCAGTATAGTGCTTTATTGTCTGAACCCCATGCAGGAATTAGCCCAAATGGCGTCCTGTTGTGCCCAGTACCCCATAGAAGGTCGCTGCACATTTAATTTGTACCTCTGTGCTCATATATCAAGATTGAGTGATATAGTCGCAGACTGATCGGCCCAGATTTACCCACTGACCTCTCTGGTTGGGGCCTGCTGGGCCAGGTTTGGAAATAACAGCATCCTTTTATGTGTACTAATAATTAGCTAGGCACACACAGCCATCCATCAACCAGCAATGAGCCATGGCTGCTTTGTCAACATGTGCAGGCACATAAAGCTGTTTATTTTGGCCACAAGTCACAAATAAAATAATAATAAATGGGTAGGGTGTGTGTATGTGCTTGTGTGTGTGGGGGGGATCTAATGTCTAGGTTGTGCAATGTGCTACATTTAAGCAATTTTAGAGGGTATTACAAATGGATGGACCACTGATGTCTTCCCTTCCCTTGCAATGTACCGTTAGCATGAAGGTTTTTTGAGATTTTATTCAAATAGAAACATATTCATCTTTACGTAATGAATATCAATGACCCATTTCTTAAATTATTGTGACCTACAAGTATATTATGGGAATCATATCTAAAAGAACAAAAGCATAATTGTGCCTGCTTCTATAGTAGAAGTTGTTTAAAACCTCTACAAGATCGATGGGTTCCACATGGGACGGTTGAGCTAACGTAGGCTAATGCAATTAGCATGAGGTTGTAAGTAACAAGAACATTTCCCAGGACATAGAAATATCTGATATTGGCAGAAAGCTTAAATTGTTGTTAATCTAACTGCACTATATAATTTACAGTAGCTATTACAATGAAATAATACCATCCTACTGTTTGAGGAGAGTGCACAGTTATGAATTTGAAAAGTTATTAACAAACCAATTAGGCATATTTGGGCAGTCTTGAATTTTGAACAGAAATGCAATGGTTCCGTGGATCAGTCTAAAACTTTGCACATACACTGCTGCCAACTAGCGGCCAAAATGTAAATTGCGCTTTGGCTGGAATAATACATTATGGCCTTTCTCTTGCATTTCTAAGATGATGGTACAAAAAAAATACAAAAAACGCATGTTTTTTTTCTTTGTATTATCTTTTACCAGATCTAATGTGTTATTTTCTCCTACATTCATTTCACATTTGCACAAACATCAAAGTGTTTCCTTTCAAATGGTATCAAGAATATGCATATCCTTGCTTTTGGTCCTGAGCTACAAGCTACAAGTTAGATTTGGGTATGTCATTTTAGGCGAAAATTGAAAAAAAGGGTCGGATCCTTAAGAGTTTTGATTGGGTGCTCTGAAACCATTGGGATGAACCAACAATAATATTCAGAACAATCAGGGGCCGCCCACAATAATGTCTTAACACTCATTTGGAGGCCCTGATTTGTGATTGAAGTGCCCTGCACCCACGCAATTCGAACCCTGCCTGAAACAGTTTATAGCTAATATTCCCCTTCCAGAAAATGTTCACAAGCTTTCTCACTGTGCCAGAGTTCAGCCCCTACAAGAGAGGAAACCCTGAACATCCGAGGGCTGGAGCTTTTAGCTACAGAGCTACACTATACGCTAGCTACCTTGTGAGAGGTCAAGTGCTCAGGGGTCACATGCAAATTGTTTTGCTCACATTTCATTCTCATAATCCTCTTGTGAATGTCACACACAACTATGGTCTATGCTATTCGGGATCCTTGGGACATCCCTACCCCATTGATGTTTGAAATGTAAAATGGTTATGGTAAGGGATAAGGTTTGGATTAGGTAAGGGTTATGGTTATGGTTATGGTTAAGTTTAGGGTTAGAGTGAGGGTAGGTGTTAAGATTAGGTTTTAGGGTTTAGGGTTTAGGGTAGGGGACGGGACGTCCCAACAATGCCGGATAGCACTGACCACACAACTATGGTGAGACGGAATGTGTGCTCATGCTGTCTGTGGGTTGCCACTGTAGTTGCAGTGGCATAAATTGAGACAACTTAGTCTAGATAAGCTCGACATGAAAGACAGCCAAACATATTTGTTGCTATGCTACCAATGGTGTAGTGGAGGGTAAACTCTCTGTTTACGCACCATTTTGACCCAAATGTTGCTGAAAATGCAGTGAAAGTATATGGAGAGTTACTTTACTCATCGCAAACTGCGATCAGCATTTACCCACATATTTTCCCCCCACTATATCACTGTATGCTACTGGATACATAGATACGTTTTTATATTCGTAATTAAAAAAAACATTTGGTTTTCAAGGTGTTTATTCACTTTCAATCAAGTAAAAAATAAAAACGTTCTTTACATTTTATCTTCCTTAGTCTATACGTCTTGAGTCACGCCAAAAGAGAATCAAAGTAAATCAAATAATTTTCTCAGTTTCAGAAATACAATTTCTCATAAGAAACTAGCTCCCTGGTATACAGAAAATACCCGAGCTCTGAAGCAAGCTTCCAGAAAATTTGAACGGAAATGGCGCCACACCATCCTGGAAGTCTTCCGAAGAACTTGGAAAGACAGTACAGTGCAGTATCGAAGAGCCCTTACTGCTGCTCGATCATCCTATTTTTCCAACTTAATTGAGGAAAATAAGAACAATCCGAAATTCCTTTTTGATATTGTTGCAAAGCTAACTAAAAAGCAGCATTCCCCAAGAGAGGATGGCTTTCACTTCAGCAGTAATAAATTCATGAACTTCTTAGAGGAAAAGATCATGATTATTAGAAAGCAAATTACGGACTCTTCTTTAAATCTGCGTATTCCTTCAAAGCTCAGTTGTCCTTAGTCTGCACAACTCTGCCAGGACCTAGGATCAAGAGAGACACTCAAGTGTTTTAGTACTATATCTCTTGACACAATGATGAAAATAATCATGGCCTCTAAACCTTCAAGCTGCATACTGGACTCTATTCCAACTAAACTACTGAAAGAGCTGCTTCCTGTGCTTGGCCCTCCTACGTTGAACATAATAAACAGCTCTCTATCCACCGGATGTGTACCAAACTCACTAAAAGTGGCAGTAATAAAGCCTCTCTTGAAAAAGCCAAACCTTGACCCAGAAAATATAAAAAACTATCGGCCTATATCGAATCTTCCATTCCTCTCAAAATGTTTAGAAAAGGCTGTTGCCCAGCAACTCACTGCCTTCCTGAAGACAAACAATGTATACGAAATGCTTCAGTCTGGTTTTAGACCCCATCATAGCACTGAGACTGCACTTGTGAAGGTGGTAAATGACCTTTTAATGGCATCAGACCGAGGCTTTGCGTCTGTCCTCGTGCTCCTAGACCTTAGTGCTGCTTTTGATACCATCCATCACCACATTCTTTTGGAGAGATTGGAAACCCAAATTGGTCTACACGGACAAGTTCTGGCCTGGTTTAGATCTTATCTGTCGGAAAGAGATCAGTTTGTCTCTGTGAATGGTTTGTCCTCTGACAAATCAACTGTACATTTCGGTGTTCCTCAAGGTTCCGTTTTAGGACCATTATTGTTTTCACTATATATTTTACCTCTTGGGGATGTCATTCGAAAACATCACTGCTATGCGGATGACACACAGCTGTACATTTCAATGAAACATGGTGAAGCCCCAAAATTGCCCTCGCTAGAAGGAAGTGGATGGCTGCAAACTTTCTACTTTTAAACTCGGACAAAACAGAGATGCTTGTTCTAGGTCCCAAGAAACAAAGAGATCTGTTTAATCTGACAATTAATCTTAATGGTTGTACAGTCGTCTCAAATAAAACTGTGAAGGACCTCGGCGTTACTCTGGACCCTGATCTCTCTTTTGACAAACATATCAAGACTATTTCAAGGACAGCTTTTTTCCATCTATGTAACATTGCAAAAATCAGAAACTTTCTGTCCAAACATGATGCAGAAAAATGAATCCATGCTTTTGTTACTACTAGGTTAGACTACTGCAATGCTCTACTTTCCGGCTACCTAGATAAAGCACTAAAGAAACTTCAGTGCTAAATACGGCTGCTAGAATCCTGACTAGAACCCCAAAATTTGATCATATTACTCCAGTGTTAGCCTCCCTACACTGGCTTCCTGTCAAGGCAAGGGATGATTTCAAGGTTTTTACTGCTAACCCACAAAGCATTACATGGGCTTGCTCCTACCTATCTCTCTGATTTGGTTCTGCCGTACATACCTACACGTACGCTACGGTCACAAGACGCAGACCTCCTAATTGTCCCTAGAATTTCTAAGCAAACAGCTGGAGGCAGGGCTTTCTCCAATAGAGCTCAATTTTTATGGAATGGTCTGCCTACCCATGTGAGAGACGCAGACTCGGTCTCAACCTTTAAGTCTTTACTGAAGACTCATCTCTTCAGTGGGTCATATGATTGTGTGTAGTCTGGCCCAGGAGTGTGAAGGTGAACGGAAAGGCACTGGAGCAACGAACCGCCCTTGCTGTCTCTGCCTGGCCGGTTCCCTTCTTTCCACTGGGATTCTCTGCCTCTAACCCTATTACAGGGGCTGAGTCACTGGCTTACTGGTGCTCTTTAATGCCGTCCCTAGGAGGGGTGCGTCACTTGAGTGGGTTGAGTCACTGATGTGATCTTCATGTCTGGGTTGGCGCCCCCCCTTGGGTTGTTCCGTGGGCTATAGATCTTTGTGGGCTATACTCGGCATTGTCTCAGGATAGTAAGTTGGTGGTTGAAGATATCCCTCTAGTGGTGTGGGGGCTGTGCTTTGGCAAAGTGGGTGGGGTTATATCCTTCCTGTTTGGCCCTGTCCGGGGGTATCATCGGATGGGGCCACAGTGTCTCCTGACCCCTCCTCTCTCAGCCTCCAGTATTTATGCTGCAGTAGTTTATGTGTCGGGGGCTAGGGTCAGTTTGTTATATCTGGAGTACTTCTCCTGTCTTATCCGGTGTCCTGTGTGAATTTAAGTATGCTCTCTCTAATTCTCTCTTTCTCTCTTTCTTTCTCTCTCTCGGAGGACCTGAGCCCTAGGACCATGCCTCAGGACTACCTGGCATGATGACTCCTTGCTGTCCCCAGTCCACCTGTCCGTACTGCTGCTACAGTTTAAACTGTTCTGCCTGTGATTATTATTATTTGACCATGTTGGTCATTTATGAACATTTGAACATCTTTGCCATGTTCTGTTATAATCACCATCCGGCACAGCCAGAAGAGGACTGGCCACCCCTCATAGCCTGGTTCCTCTCTAGGTTTCTTCCTAGGTTTTTGCCTTTCTCTAGGGAGCTTTTCCTAGCCACCGTGCTTCTACACCTGCATTGCTTGCTGTTTGGGGTTTTAGGCTGGGTTTCTGTACAGCACTTTGAGATATCAGCTGATTTGATTTGTGGAGACACTCAATCTTTGACTATTTGTTGAATGAATCCTATTTCATTGCTGTTCATTTGGCTCTAAGAACTCAGAGAACCAACCACCAGTGAAACCTGAAAACAATTGGTGTAAAGTGTTGAAGTCACTGTGGCCTACTCTGGATCAAAGGCCGTCTCTCAGCCCAGTTTGTTTAGGTTCAGCTTTGGTTTGCTTTGTTGGCTAATACTTATAAATGTATCTGGAGTCAACAACAGTGCAAAACTATATTAAAACTAACATCTTATGACTAGGTCAACATTTTTATCTTCACAGTGTGGAGGAAAGTGTCAAGAATGTCAGTTTTTATTTTAGGTTTTTTAAAGGCCCAGTGCAGTCAAACATGAGATTTACCTGTGTTTTATATATATTTACACACTATAAGGTTGGAATAATACTGTGAAATGGTGAACATTATGATAATGCCCTTTTAGTGTAAGAGCTGTTTGAAAGGACTACCTGAAATGTCAGCCTTGTTTTGGTGGGATGGAGTATTGTCCTGCCTGGTGACATCACCAGGTGGTAAATGAGCAAATAATAAGAATTTATTCAAATTTAGAAGTGCTTTTATTACATAAAGAATCTCAAAGAGATTTACAGCAACACAAAAACGACAAGGCATTTAGAAAACAACAACATAATTCATGAGATGGAAGGTCATGAGAGGGTCGTAAAGTTCATGGCTTGAGTGGTCATCGGAGGGAGTTGGCCAAAGGGGGAGATCTAGCAAAGATGGTCTCTGGAGCAAATCCAGGGGCAGGCAGGCAGCACTGTGTCATTAAACATAGACCAATAAGAAAGAGAGTTCCAAACCTCTCTGCCAACAACAGCTCGTTTTCAATTTTCTTGCTTCTTGCTTGAGAAATTAATCTTCGCTATGAAGCCATTTTTGTTTCTTTTTGACCATTTTAATTGAAATCAATCAGTAAAGTACTTAATTGTTACCCAAAAATGATTTGATATTGAGATCAAACGGCTGCATTGGACCTTGGACCAGTCTTTGCTTTGCCTCCCCCTCCTGTCCAGCTCAGGCGTTCGGCGTCGCCGGCCTTCTAGCTGCTGCCAAACCTGCTGCTGGCAAACGCCCTTCACTCATCAACCCCGGACTTGTCTAGTCATCATTTTTGTTTTTTTATTTAACCTTTATTTAACAAGGCAAGTCAGTTAAGAACAAATTCTTATTTACAACGACGGCCTACCAAAAGGCAAAAGGCCTTCTGCAGGGATGGGGGCCTGGGATAAAAAATAAAAAATAAATACAATATAAATATAGGACAAAACACACAGCACAACAAGAGAGACAACACAACACTACATAAAGAGAGACCTAAGACAACAACGTAGCAAGGCAGCACCACATGACAACACAGCATGGTAGCAACACAACATAACAAAAACATGGTAGCGACACAACATGGTAGTAGCACAAAACATGGTACAAACATTATTGGGCACAGACAACAGCACAAAGGGCAAGAAGGTAGAGACAACAATACATCACACAAGGCAGCCACAACTGTCAGTAAGAGTGTCCATGTTTGAGTCTTTGAATAAAGAGATGGAGATAAAACTGT
The DNA here is from genome assembly GCF_013265735.2 of Oncorhynchus mykiss. Lineage (NCBI taxonomy): Eukaryota > Metazoa > Chordata > Actinopteri > Salmoniformes > Salmonidae > Oncorhynchus > Oncorhynchus mykiss. The sequence goes on along the minus strand of NC_048586.1, from coordinate 4,274,012 downwards.
CCAGTTTGAGTGTTTGTTGCAGCACGTTCCAGTCGCTAGCTGCAGCGAACTGAAAAAACGAGCGACCCAGGGATGTGTGTGCTTTGGGGACCATTAACTGAATGTGACTGGCAGAATGGGTGTGGAGGATGAGGGCTGCAGTAGATATCTCAGATAGGGGGGAGTGAGGCCTAAGAGGGTTTTATAAAGAAGCATCAACCAGTGGGTCTTGCGATGGGTATACAGAGATGACCAGTTTACAGAGGAGTACAGAGTGCAGTGCAGTCCTATAGGAGCATTGGTGGCAAATCTGATGGCCGAATGGTAAAGAACATCTAGCCGCTCATTACGCACACCTGGTTCCAATACCCATATCTATCTCTGTAATTATACTCCCTCTGTCATTTGTCTTTGTCGGTCATTGTAAATATGGCTTGTTTTCCTGAGAGGAATCTCTCCTACTATTTCCTGGGTACTTTATGATTTTGCACTTTGGGTTTTGTCCAGCTTTTATAATTATAGCGCTTTAATAACTCAGTAGTTCTAAATCTGCAAATGCCTCCTGCCTGCTCCTCTCTACACTTGTGACATTAAGTAAATATTCATCTTCTTTCAAGTTATTCATTGCTCAAATCATGTAATGATATTGTTATTTGTCACGCAAATAATGCAATCTATAAACAACAAAACGTAACATTATTCTAAATGGACCTAAATAAATATGTTTTGGCAAACATGAAAAGAGATTCTTAGAAAAGGAGATGTAAAATTGTTTGAAGAGTTACAGTGTATGAGACATAAAATGAGTGTTCCATGTAAAGTGCTCAATGTACTTACAACCAGAAGTAATGAAGGTGCTTCTGGAAACAATAGAAAATGGTAGATAGCAAGTATACAAAGCTGACTAAACCTTTGACATCCCACTTCATCCTACTACATCCAACATACACTGTAAAATCACTGTACATAATTCTACTTCAAGTGAAAGTGTTCTAGTTCTAATGTAAGCATTCCCGATCTAGTATGAACATTCTAGTTTTCGCATAGGCAGTCCAGGTCTATAGTTCTACCAGTCTAGAAAGAGTACATATTAGATCTCTCTCAGGATGTCATAGTAGCTCAGTCCTGTGAGATTATTTTACCAGCTGGGATCAGTGTCTGACAAAGTTCACAGATCACGTCTCTGCTCCCTACATCTATCTCCCTCTGTTGGAAGTCAGCAGTCAGGAGGCGTTTAACTGAGATATCCTAACAATGGCCATGTACGGAATCCATATTAGGAACATTGTCATTTCTGGATTCCATACCAATGGAATAATGTCCACTCTGATCACATCTCAACCAAAACATCTCCACGACTCTCATTTATATTGAGTGGTTCTTATTCTTCCTTAAATAATATAAAGCAAACAGTGATACACAACAGTGTAACAGTGCTCTATTCTTCTGTTTTTGCATTTATCAAGGGGTGAATATCAAAGAAGCCATGATATAACTCAAAAGTTGATTTCCCAAAATGGCACTTTCATGAATCTGTTATATTTTAATCACTCTGTACTAATAACAACTGATTTAAATGGACAGTGAAGAATAATTAGACTAAATCAAAATGTATTTATACATCCTAGTTACTGGATTCTCTGTAAATTACATCACAATTAACTGCAGTTAAAAAAAGCACAAATACGTAAGGGATAATCAACGAGGGGCTATGCATTCTATAGAAAATAATGAACGATGTGGAAGGTGTTTTCCATGACGCGCTAGCGGAGAGGTACTGACCTTCCAAAGAGATGCATTATTTTACAGAGAACGCTTAGAGCCCCGAGTTGATTATCCATTTTATACCATGGTTAAAATTGAGCACGTGTTCATTTGCCAGTAGATATGTGTTCAACATCCACTGACGTAGCTTGCAAGTTTACTTGATAGCTACAGATTGCCGTGGTCAGGGGCGCAACAATACTAATACTGTTTTAAATGAGATTTTTTCTTTCAAAAGCAACTCAAACAAAACATGTCAAAATGAGCTATAGACATTGAATTCTAATGTGCAAATATACTGCACTGTGAAACAATGCATGCTCTAGAATGCCCTTCAAGCCAATCAGAAAGGAGTATTGGTATAAGATTATATAGATGGTATAAGAGTATATAGACTCTTATACCAATGCCATGGTATAAGAGTCTATATCTCAGTGCTTTGTCATTCCTCACAAAGCTTGAAAGTTGAACAAGTTGAACAACTTAAATAATTGAGGTGTTGTATCATTGACTAATTGAAACAAAATCAAATGAGAAAACAGTATTTTTTTATTGCCTGGTGCAATGTAAGCAACAGCATAGTCCTAAAATTGCAAGCACCACCAATGTGACACTCCAGGCAGGATCAATCAATCGCTCAAAGTATTTGAAAGAAAACAACACACTTGTCCCAGGTCTGTGTGTAGTCCTGTGAAACAATGCAGTATACTCGTGTACGTCTATATTAGCATCACGCTCAGTCACCCAGACGGGTTTATGCTAATCTAATCCAAGGTGGAGCAAAGGTCACAGGACTGATTTCTTCTTTTCAGCACCTTGCTCTTGGATTTCTTAGAACCACTGAGTTTGAAGTGTTTAAGCAACACATCTGTTTGACAGAAAATTTGCACAGATTTGATACCAGCCAGAGAAGCAAACAAGGATCTGATGAAAGCACCTTTTTTATAGTCAGCATGCATTTTGAATTAGTCTAGCCATGAGATTGACTGGTACAGTTGTATTATGTTAATTTGGGAGCATTTAAAGGTTAATTGTTGTAATTCACAGAAATTACGAAATGATATTGGTTTCCTTACCCTAAAGCAGTCTATGGACAAGGTATGATAACAATCCATGCTTTGGGTTAGTTTCCCTTGCATTGTTTTCAAATGCTAACGTTTTAGCATTTGTGGCACAAATCCCATTCAAGTCGTAATACCGATATCAGCATTTTTGGCGCAATAATGTTCATATCATCTATAAGTGACTTTGTTGAGCTTCACAAACCATTTTTAGATACGTTCGGATGATTTGGAAAAATTCTAATATCAGTACAATGACTTGTATTGGATTTAAGCCACAAATGCTAAAACATTAGCATTTGGAAACAGTGCCAGTGAAACTAAACAAAACCATGGATTCGTGTCATACAGTTTGGGATTCGAAAAACAACAAAGCGGCCACTCCGCCAGGGATGGGGCTGGGTTAATGTAATCTATTTTGAAGCTATACATTGAGTGTAAAAAACAGACTGATCAGGTGAAACTACGATCCCTTATTGATGCAACCTGTTAAATCCACTTCAATCAGTGTAGATGAAGGGGAGGAGACAGGTTAAAGAAGGATTTTTAATCCTTGAGACATTTGAGACATAGAGTGTGTATGTGTGTCATTCAGAGCGTGAATGGGCAAAACAAAACATTTAAGTGCCTTTGAATGGGGTATGGTAGTAGGTGCCAGGTGCACCGGTTTGAGTGTGTCAAGAACTGCAACGCTGGTGGGTTTTTCACGCTCAACAATTTCCTGTGTGTATCGAGAATGGTCCACACTAAAGGACATTCAGCCAACTTGACAAAACTGTGGGAAGGATTGGAGTCTAAATGGGCCAGCAAAATGGGGTGCAACTCAATATTAGGAAGATGCTCCTAATGTTTTGTAGACTCAGTGTACATGGTTTGTTGACATTCTTTTTCAGAATAATGGATTAAAACACGTTTATGTATTGGGTTCTGATGGGGTAAGGCAGTTGTACTAAGCTCTTGAGGTGTTTGCAAGTTATATTTTTCAAGAATGAATGGCTGTTTATCACCCTTGTACCTATCACATACGGAAGCTTTAAGGTGTCTCATATTACATGCACACTTGTTTTTGTATGGCACAGAAATATAAGAAACACCATATTACAGTTTATTAACTGCTTATGAATCATTTTAAAACATTGATTATATGGTACCTTCGTGCAGAGTGCAAAGCAATGCCCACAGATGGTTACACTGTACACTATTCAAGTGCCCATAGAGTACACAAGACAACAGGTAACATACCTAAATCTCCTCTTTCACCTTTCTTCTTCTTTCCCCTTTCAAACTCTCCTCTCCTCTTTCGTCACCTCTCCTCATCTCTCCATTTCTCCTCTCTTCACCATCTCTCTCCTCATCCATCCCACAATGCATCTCATATCTGTGTCAGATGGATACATGAAAAATGGAGCGGCGATGGCTAGAAAGCCTGTGACGTCGACCTCCAAACGACGTCGACATCCGAACAAGGAGAGGAGCAAAGGTGTTGATGGTGCAGGCCAACTCCCGTCGGACTTCCTCACGCAGGCTGCATCGATAGTGGTCGATGGGGGCCCTGTCGTTCCATCCTGCTCCGGCGGACAAGGTCCGGAACTCTAGCGCGAACTCCTATGTACTCCTCATCCCCTGCCTCAAATGGAAGAGTCGTTCCACTTCGTTGGACCACTTCGAGGAGTTCACCCGTCTTTGACCATCCGCCCGAAGGTAGAGCGGCGGGTGAACTCCTCGAAGTGGTCCAACGCCGCATCTCCTTCTCCCCACACAGCGTTTGCCCACTCCAGGGCTCTCCCCGAGAGGCATGAGATGAGGGAGGATACTCTTTCCTTTCCTGAGGGAGCTGAGTGAATGGTGGACAGGTATTGGTCCAGTTGTAAAAGGAACCCCTGGCACTGTGCGGCTGTCCCATCATACTCCCTGGGAAGGGAGAGACGCATCCTACTGGAGCTGGATCCGGACGGGACGGGTAGAGATAACCCCGGTTGCACTGGTTGAGGCACTGGAGAGACTTCCTGTCTCTCCCAGCGGTCCATGGTGTGGACAACGCAATCCATCATGGCACCGAGATGATGTAGCATTGCCGCGTGTTCCTGGAAGCGCTTCTCGACTCCTCTGACCGGGGTACCTGCTCCTGCTGACTCCATGGTAGGTGTAAGATTCTGTCAGATGTTTGCGTACTGGTAGCGAAGTCAGGTGCAGGAGAGCAGAGATTTCTGAACAGGCACACACTTTATTTAGGCAAATGTGCAAAACGCGCAAAACAGTCACAAGAATTATGTTTAACAATGAACATCTTCGTGAAAAATAACACGGAAAAAACAAGACAGTCTGTCGCATCAACAATACACACATAACATAAACAATCTTACGCAAAAACATGATAGCGAACAGAGGAAAAAATACATGTAGATTGATTGGGGAATGAAAACCAGGTGTGCAGGGAACAAGACAAAACAAATGGATATGTGAAATATGGAGCGGCGATGGATAGAAAGCCGGTAACGTCGACAGCCGAACGCCGCCTGAACAAGTAGAGGAGCCGACTTTGATGGAAGTCGTGACAATCTGTGAACAGATAATAATATTAAACCGTTTCCCTGCGTGTGTGTACATCAAACAATTAACCTATCCCATGCCTCTGGTCTCCACAGACCCTCCAGGGGTGGTTGGGAGGGAGGGATTCAGAAGGAGTTTTACAGGTCCTGGGCAATCAGACAGAGAGTGAATGTTAATGAAAAAGCAAACAGCCCACTGCAGTAGTTTGCGCTAGGAGCCATGTAAGAGCAATTGCTGTTACACTGTTGCTCAGCTCCACTTTGCTCTGCTCTGCTCTCCCCCGCAAACAAGGAACACTTGGGGGGAAATAATTATCTGCCATATCCGGACTAAGGATCAAAGGCATATAGATGCAAATGGCACAATGTCCTTTTTTGGGGGAGTCTTGTTAATGTATTGCAACATGATTATGTGTTACAGAGAAAGGGGTTTCCCTTCTTTATACAGAGGAAATTAAAACTTTTGATAAATGGGAGTGGATGTGTTAGAGTACTATGAATGCAAAACAATTTCTTAAACTAAAAGTTTAGTAATAAAGAAATGGTTTGGTATACTGAAATGAATAGAGTCTACCTGCAACATGTAAGAGCATATGTATTGTAAATTTATCCATAGCCCCTCAAAACAAGTTAGCAAGCATACGTTAGTCAGAATGAATGAGTTTTGAGTTACTGTATCCACTGCAAATACACTGAGGGATTTGATCGGAGATTAGCACTGGCCTAATGGGTTAAGCTTCAGAAGCTCAGGTTTAAAACCCTACTTTCTGAGACATGAGGTCAAACTCAACTGAATACTGTACATTCAAATATTGTCCTGAGGGGAACTCTGGAATCCTGCTTGAAATAAACAACATTTCAAGAAGATGTTCAACGGACCAGAATCGCCTAATTTATATTGGCATTCATTTCTGAAACTGTGACTGTGACCTCAAAATAGACCATTTGCTTTTACAGGGACAGACTGAAATTGCTTAAAGTTATAAACTGAGGAATGTCAACAGCTCGACAATCATACTTTGAAAGACCAAACATGGACAAGCATAACCTTTCTCAAAAGGGCAAAGGCCCACAAAAATGGCTCTATCACCTTTCAGAACACAATCTTGAAAAAGAACATGACATTGTATGGAACTGGACTTGTTACCCCAATCCCTTTTGAATTCCTGGGCATCTGATGTGACCGGGAAAAACTCTGGACCTTAGTTATATACAGTCCCTAGCGCCTGTTAATTCCTGGTCAGGTCACATAAAATCTGTGAACTATTTTAGATTTTTAATCCTGAAAAGGTTCCTGACAGTTATAGTTTCTGGACATCAGTGGCGTACCGCAGTTTCGCAGGGCCCCCCGTGATCTCATGCTATTCTACATATTTTAACATGAGGTTGAGATAATTTTAATTTTTAAAGCAAATGTCCTGCAATTCTACACGTATCGCGATGGGGCAGAAAGGAAAAGGTGTTTCATAGCTAATCTCATGGTATTCTACACATTTTGCCATGAGGCTGAGAATAGTTTTTGACGTTTTACAGCTAATTTCCTGTAATTATTATTTTTTGCCCCAGAATGGGGTGAAAATGCCAGCCATATTGGTCTGGGAGTAATCCAAAACAGTCTAATTTGAATGAATGGCAGTAGAGGCATAATCCTGATTTGATTTATGCAGGAAAATCAGGATTATGCCTCTACTGCCATTCATCCGCCTTGCGAAGGCTGCAGGAGTGGGTGGTACGCCAGTGCTGGACATGTGTCACGTGTGCCAATTAAAATGTGTAGTAAGTAGGATATATCTTCCATGAACCTGACAACGTCCCAAAGTGATCAAAACATTAGAGCATAACAACATCTATACAGGTGTCTGTGCAGGTATTTTACCTGTGTGCTAATGAAGATCTCATCCAACCACGTTTATCTACTAAGTGCTACGGAAAATACCAAATAATAATTTGCAGTTCGGTCTCTGCCGGAGAGAGAAACAATGATTTGGAACACAATGAGGGGTAGTAATACAACTGATACAATAACCCCACACAATGTGTACCAAATTAATCACACTTAGCCCTGGGCAGCCTCAGGAAAAATGATCTCATTTCAACAGGCGAGTCTGGGTTTGGTCTCTAATCATATCACAGACCAAACAACACAGAGTGTGCATCCCAAATGGCACCCTATTCACAACATAGTGCACTACTTTTCACCTGAGCCCATAGGGCTCTGGTCAAAAGCAATGAAATTTGTAGGGCATGGGGTGCCATTTGGGATGCAGACCCAAATATCGCCTCTGTTTATTCTGGACCATTCTGAAAATAAAAACAATTTAGCAGACATTCTTGAATTTGGAAGCACTGGTTAATCCAAGCTTCGTGATTCTTCAAAGTGAAAAAGTTGACCTATTATTGTGATTTTAATGCACTGGTATTAAATAAATAATTAAACATTATGCAAACAAGGTAAATAATATGCATACATACCCCACACAATTAACCCTGACTGCCTGGTTTCAAATCAACACTTCATGCCTATCATACAGTGATAGAGACAATTATGCAGTAATCTACCAAACAACCAATAAAAAAATGTAACAAGTGAGAATGAAATCATGTCTTTTAGATCTCTTACAGCTGGGGGACTTAGAGAATTGATATCCCTACTACAATGAGCATGAATACTTAAAAGATAAATACTCATGTGAGGGCTGGAAATGAAGAATCAATGAATAAATGTATCCACGTACATTATTCATACTGTGCATATTTCTCCATATGTTTTTACGTCACTTCTCAAGGCCATGAAACAGAATTTGTACATAACGCTGCAGCACATACTGTTGGGACCTGATTTGCCTGTCCACTCTACTCTACCCAACATGGTAAAGAGTCAAATTCTAATTCAAATCTGAATATAAATGACACAAAACCAATCAGGATAGTGTGCAAACACACACTACGGAAGCCCACAGGGGTCAAATACAACCTTGTTAAATAACCCTTATTGCACGCTAATCTTTAACCTCTGACCTCTAACTTGAAGCAACGTGATTGGGTAGGAGTTTACCTTACGGCTAGCACCCAGGCTAGAACAGCTAGCTAATCCGGTACAGTAGGTTACTCACTAATCTTCCCCTAAGGTGGGGAATATAACTATTTTCATATGATGAAGGCAGATAGGTCTTTTACTCGCCTGAGGGAATGTTACCTTCCCTGATTGCACCCCATCTCCCTATGTCCCAAATGCTTTATGCTCCTTTGACCACTGATCAATACCTGCAGATGCAGCTACTCCGACCGGGGTTTCTGCTTGAGTAGAGTAACAGTATACAGCAGGGGAATAACTCTCAAATAATGGCTGATTCACATCTTTCATGTCTATTCGCAAATGGACATACAGTTGAAGTCGGAAGTTTACATACACCTTAGCCAAATACATTTAAACTCAGTATATAAAAATATATGACATCCTGACATTTAATCCTAGTAAAAAATCCCTGTTTTATGTCAGTTAGGATCACCAATTTATTTTAAGAACGTGAAATGTCAGAATACTAGTAGAGAGAATGATTTATTTCATCACATTCCCAGCAGGTCAGAAGATTACATACACTCAATTAGTATTCAGTAGCACTGCCTTTAAACGGTTTAACTTGGGTCAAACATTTCAGGTAGCCTTCCACAAGCTTCCCACAATAAGTTGGGTGAATTTTGAACCATTACTCCTGACAGAGGTGGTGTAACCGACTGATGTCTTGAGATGTTACTTCAATATAGCCACATCATTTTCCTCCTCATGATGCCATCTATTTTGTGAAGTGCACCCTGCAGCAAAGCAACCCCACAACATGATGCTGCCACCCCCGTGCTTCACGGTTGGGAAGGTGTTCTTTGGCTTGCAAGCCTCCCCCTTTTTCCTCCAAACATAACGATGGTCATTATGGCCAAACAGTTCTATTTTTGTTTCATCAGACCAGAGGAAATTTCTCCAAAAAGTACGATATTTGTCCCCATGTGCAGTTGCAAACTGTAGTCTGGCTTTTTTATGGCAGTTTTGGAGCAGTGGCTTCTTCCTTGTTCAGCTGCCTTTCAGGTTATGTCGATATAGGACTTGTTTACTGTGAATTTAGATACTTTTGTACCTGTTTCCTCCAGCATCTTCACAGGGTCCTTTGCTGTTGTTCTGGGATTGATTTGCACTTTTCGCACCAACATAAGTTCATTTCTAGGAGACAGAACACGTCTCCTTCCTGAGCGGTACGACGGCTGCGTGGTCCCATGGTGATTATACTTGCTATTGTTTGTACAAAGGAACGTGGTACCTTCAGGCGTTTAGAAATTGCTCGCAAGGTTGAACCAGACTTGTGGAGGTCTACATTTTTTTTTCTGAGGTCATTGCTGATTTCTTTTGATTTTCCCATGATTTTAAACAAAAAGGCACTGAGTTTTAAGGTAAGCATTGAAATACTTCCACAGATACACCTTCAATTGTCTCATATTATGTCAATTAGCCTAACAGAAGCTTCTAAGACATCATTTTCTGGAATTTTACAGGCTGTTTAAAGGCACAGTCAACTCAGTGTATGTACATTTCTGACCCAATGGAATTGTGATACAGTGAATTATATGTGAATATATGAATTAATCTGTCTGTAAACAATTGTTGGTAAAATGACTTGTGTCATGCACAAAGTAGATGTCCTAACCGACTTGCCAAAACTATAGTTCGTTAACAAGACATTTGTGGAGTGGTTAAAAAACAAGTTTTAATGACTCCAACCTAAGTGTATGTACACTTCTGACTTCAACTGTATTATTCTAGATATGGACTATCCTGCTAGCATACAGTCACTGCTCTGTATGTCCCGTCCTTTCCACCTTCCTCACCCAGCTTGCTCTTCCCGTCCGCTTCTGGTGAGTTATCCACTTTAGTCTGGCTTTAATTCCAGTTTGTCTACAAATCAATAATTTATAGGTTGGATTCAAGTCTCCATCTCAACCACAAAGTCTAAATTAAAGAATAGGACTAAATCAATTCAATCTTTATTTAAAGTGCAATTCATTTGATTTAGTCAAATTCGATTTGATTTAGTCAAATTCTTTAACTTAGATTTTTGGTTGAGATGGAGACGTGATCCTAAATATCTATTATTAATTTCTAGACAAACTGGAATGAAAGGTCCAATTCAGCTGCTTTGATCTAAATAACAGTAACTGTTATTGTTTTTAATTAAAAAGGTAAAAAACAAACAGATGTAGCTTCTTAGCAAAGAGCAATTGATCAAGCAAGATTATTGACAGGATTGTTTTGGAGTGGTCTGAGAGGGAAGGGGAAAATTGAAAACAGTGTTATTCGCAGAGAGATTTGAATCTCTCTTTTATATATTTCCTCACTACTAGGAGCTGTTCGAAAATATCAATATAACTTTTAAAATAGAAAAAAATGGCCTATTAACTTTTTGACAAGTTAACAAATGATATGTTGGCTTCAGGTCTCTAACTCAACCAAATATCGAAGTTAAAGAAAGGGATTAAGCCTGTGGCTCAGATGGAACTATCAAAGCAGTAGATACTTCTCCTTTAAATGCTGATATTTGGTTGCGTTGTCAACAAAACACATTTCAATAATACTTTGTTATTAGGTAACTGGTCTATAATATTTAGGCTATCTTGCAAACTAATGTAACATTCAACCCTAAAATGAGTAACACATCCATGGCCACATTTTGAAGTTACTGTAACTGTACATTTCTTCTTGTGTAATCAGGTAAAGCGTGCATGTTCAAGATAGCATGCATAGGTTGTCTCAGGTCAGTGGAGATCTTCACTGCAATCCAGGTAATTTGGTAACACATTCATCTTTTGTATAAATAAATAAAATATCTGACATTGTCACGTTCTGACCTTAGTTCGTTTGTTATGTCTTTGTTATATTATGGTCAGGACGTGAGTTGGGTGGGTTGTCTATGTTCCGTTTTCTATGTTGTGTTTTGCGTTTGGCCTAGTATGATTCTCAATCAGGGGCAGGTGTCGTTAGTTGTCTCTGATTGAGAATCATACTTAGGTAGTCTTTTCCCACTGTTTGGTGGGTGTTTATTTTCTGTGTCTGTGTGTTCCACACGGAACTGTTTCGGTTGGTTATTTCACGTGTCGTTTATTGTTTTGTTTCAGTGTTCGCTTGTAGTAATAAAGAGCATGAACATGTACCATGCTGCGCATTGGTCCTCCGATCCTTACTACTCCTCCTCGTCAGAGGAAGACAGCCGTTACAAAAAGACCCACCACCAAAGGACCAAGCAGCGTGGTAACGGGCAGCAGCAGCAATCTCAGGACTCCTGGTCATGGGAGGAGATTCTGGACGGCAAGGGACCCTGGGCACAGGCTGGAGAATATCGCCGCCCCAAGGCTGAGCTGGAGGCAGCGAAAGCCGAGAGGCGGTGTTATGAGGAGGCAGCACGGCTGGAAGCCGAAGAGGGAGCCCCAAAAATGTATTGGGGGGAGGCACACGGGGAGTTTGGCGAAGTCAGGTAAGAGACCTGTGCCAACTCCCCGTGCTTACCGTGGAGAGAGAGGGACCGGGCAGGCACCGTGATATGCCTTGAGGCGCATGGTGTCTCCGGTGCGCAGGCATAGCCCGGCGCGGTACATAGCAGCGCCTCGTATCGGCAGGGCTGGGTTGGGCATCGAGCCAGGTGCCATGAAGCCGGCTCAGCGCATCTGGTCTCCAGTGCGTCTCCTCAGGCCGGGGTACATGGCACCAGCCCAACTCATGGTGTCCCCGGTTCGCCAGCACAGCCCGGGCTATTCCACTTCGCCGCACTGGCCTGGCTACGGGGAGCATTCAGCCAGGTAGGGTTGGGCAGGCTCGGTGCTCGAGACCTCCAGTGCGCCTTCACAGTCCGGTCTATCCGGTGCCACCTCCACGCACCAGCCCTCCGGTGGCAGCCCCCCGCACCAAGCTGTCTCTCCGTCTCCTCCCTACAGGTGCTCCCGCCTGTCCAGCGCTGCCAGAGTCTTCCTCCTGCCCAGCGCTGCCAGAGTCTCCCGTCTGTCCTGAGCTGTCAGTCTCCCGTCTGTCCTGAGCTGCCAGAGTCTCCCGTCTGTCCTGAGCTGCCAGAGTCTCCCGTCTGTCCTGAGCTTCCAGAGTCTCCCGTCTGTCCTGAGCTGCCAGAGTCTCCCGTCTGTCCTGAGCTGCCAGAGCCGCCCGTCTGTCCTGAGCTGCCAGAGCCGCCCGTCAGTCGGGAGCTGCCAGAGCCGCCCGTCAGTCGGGAGCTGCCAGAGCCGCCCGTCAGCCGGGAGCTGCCAGAGCCGCCCGTCAGCCGGGAGCTGTCAGAGCCGTCCGTCAGCCGGGAGCTGCCAGAGCCGTCCGTCAGCCGGGAGCTGCCAGAGCCGTCCGTCAGCCGGGAGCTGCCAGAGCCGTCCGTCAGCCGGGAGCTGCCAGAGCCGTCCGTCAGCCGGGAGCTGCCAGAGCCGTCCGTCAGCCGGGAGCTGCCAGAGCCGTCCGTCAGCCGGGAGCTGCCAGAGCCGTCCGTCACGCCGGCGCTGCTGGAATCGCCCTTCACTCCGGAGCTGCTGGAGTCTCCCGCCTGTCCGGTGCTGCCAGAATCTCCCGTCCAGTCGGGACCCGTGGCTTGGGTCCCCAGTCCGAGGTCGGCGGCGAGGGTCGCGGAGGCGGGTAAAGAGGCGGAGAAAAGACTATGGTGGAGTGGGGTCCACGTCCCGCGCCAGAGCTGCCACTGCGGACAGATACCCACCCAGGCCCTCCCCTTTAGGTTCAGGTTTTGCGGCCGGAGTCCACACCTTAGGGGGAGGGTGGGTACTGTCAAGTTCTGACCTTAGTTCCTTTGTTATGTCTTTGTTTTAGTATGGTCAGGACGTGAGTTGGGTGGGTTGTCTATGTTCCGTTTTCTATGTTGTGTTTTGTGTTTGGCCTGGTATGGTTCTCAATCAGAGGCAGGTGTCGTTAGTTTTCTCTGAGAATCTTTCTTAGGTAGCCTTTTCCCACTTGTGTTTCGTGGGTGTTTATTTTCTCTGTCTGTGTGTTCCTCACGGAACTGTTTCGGTTGGTTATTTCACGTATCATTTATTGTTTTGTTTCAGTGTTCGCTTGTTGTAATAAAGAGCATGAACACGTACCACTCTTCGCATTGGTCCTCCGATCCTTACTACTCCTCTTCGTCAGAGGAAGACAGCCGTTACAAAAAGACCCACCACCAAAGGACCAAGCAGCGTGGTTACAAGCAGCCGTTACAGACATTGTATTCACATTTGAGCTTTGCTGTAATTTTAAATGGTTGGTAGCATAGTCATAACGCATTGGAAATTCAACATTGGAGTGGGTGAATATAGGTTGTAATCTCATTGATCTCAACCAAATAGTGTGGTGTTCCCAGTGGGATATGTTTATCCACAAATATACACAGTGAGGAGTAATGGATGTTTGTTTTTGTTTTACAATAGTGTAGTGTTATATCACGCCACTGTAAACGTTAACTTAGGTTTGCTAGGATGACACGAAAACTGCAATCTGACAGGAGATTTAAAAAATAAAAATGACAGCAGCTAAAGGTAGAGTATGTCAACAGAGCTTCAATTCATAATCAATGCAAATATCTTTCCACAAGTCAGTTATATTCTACCTGTGGTTGTACCTAGTTGGTATTACGCACGCTATAGGTTCGGAGGCTCTTACCTTGACCTGTCTATAGTAGGGTTTCCCGAACTCTTTCCTGGGGCCCCGATTGGGTGCACGTTTTGGTTTTTGCCATATGACTATACAGCTGATTCAAATAACCAACTCATCTACAAGCTTTGATTATTTCAATCCATGTCTGAGGATGTCGGGAGATGATGTGGAAACCAACCACTAGGGGCAAGAGTGAGTGCTGTTACCTTCAAGTAGGTTTCAATTTTACTCAGCATTTTGAATGGGGATGGTGGATGGGTGTAAGCATCTGCCTCTGATTCCAAAGGTTGCAAGTTTGAATCCAGCAAAATAATGTTTTTTTTTGTGCCTGTCCCAAACCCTAATCCTAACCCTAACCCTTAACCATTCAGAGTTAATGCCTAAACTTAACCATAATCTGAAAATGTGGCATTAATGCTTAAACTTAACCTTAAACACTTTGAAATTTGAAGTTTGCAAAAACTTCAAAATTTGACTTTGAGAAAGATGGGTGAACGTTTAATTCTGACTGTGAGCTAGTTGCACTGCCAAGCACAGGAGAGGTATGAGGGATCTCATATTCTTTATCCATGACAACCAGGTGACAGGTGGATCGCACAAATGCAATGGTTCATCAAGTGATGAGAAGTTTAATGCGTACATTTGTAACAACAAGCCTAAGTGCTTCCATTTCTATATGTGTGACTCATTTCAGGATACTAGGCATATGTCGCATGTCACTACTTCACAGTAGAGGCATTTTATTGCTTTTTTTCTTCATTTATTTGTGTGAAAATTCATTTTTTGGCAGAAATACAAGTAAATTGTTAAATTCGAGCCTAGTTGGTTAAATCACGGAAAAAGACAAGAACCTTCCAGCTAGCCATGATTGGCTGAGATAATGAATGGTCTGGACATGCCGAGAGATGAGTTCGGAATGTTCTGCAATGTAACACCTTCTGTTAATAACATGAGCTGCTCGGTATGTGTAGATAATCCTTTCTATTGCAGCTTTTTTTAAAGATATCATGAAGAGCTGTAAAAGCGTTTCTCCGGATAACATCTTCAAACTAAAGGCAGTCAGGGCATCCATGACAGAGAGGGATACAGATCTGATAATTATTTTGGAGTGACTTGACACAACGGGCCAAGCAACCTGCACAAACAAAACGGAAACAACAAAGGACGTCTTATTTAATGAAAAGGTTTGCACTCTGCCGTGAAGCGCTCATCCATGTATATGGATAGGTGTCTAGCTACATTTTCAGTTTTTATAAGTTTCTAATTTGTATTTGTATTTGTATTGCTAGTACTCTATGGATTGGGATTTTGGTTTATTGTTTAAACATTAGACTCCAAGTTAAAGCATACTGTTAGCAAGCTAGCTAACATTTTCTGGCTGGCTCATTAGCTAACATTACATGTGTGATCTATGTAGTAATATTATTTGTATCTCAGAAATCCATTTGCATTGCTAGTTATAGTTAGTTATTGCTAGTTATATCCTAATGTTAGCTAGCTAACTAACATTGAGCCTAGCTTTAGCTAGCTATGGCAATCGGTTTGTATTGCTAGTACTCCATGGGTTGGGATTATGGTTAATTAGCAACATGTCTAAACAAAAGACTCCACTTCTCCAGATGAGTACATGACCCGTCAAGTTAGCCAGGTGTGTCTGGAGGTGATTACGGCCATCTATTGTATAATAATGCTAAAACATTTGTATCTGGAATCTGTCTTTCAGCATCAGTAGAACACGCCTGACTCTCCTCCACCAGTCATACAAGGAGAAAGGTCTAATGCCTCCATTCAGGTTACACCTGAAGCATGAGGACATGCAGCGAGTTGTGAACTTCATCAACAACTACGCAGAGGATAATGAATAGTATTACCAGGACGCCAACCAGGACACAAACCCTTTGGAGGAAAGTTGCTGCCATCTCATGTGACAAAAGCAGTGTTGTGGCATCTCCACAAGGAATCAATGACAACACTTGGTATGTAAAGCATAAACAATACATATTTTGATGATTTCATTTACCTTCAACATGATTGGCACTACTCATTACTTGTGTATTTTTCAGAGGTACGTGTAGTCAGGCTATTTCCCTTCCAGGAATCTGTGGAGAGATTGCTGGGGACAGGGATCAACATCCCACAGCTGGTTTGACTAGAGGATGGTACAGTGCTGGTGGAAAGCTATGGCTGGTGACAACACCCGACTGCGTACTTCAGGCCGCTGCCACAGATCAAGCAGAACCAGCACTTCAGGTGAAATCCTTTTAATTGCATCGTATGAGGTTAATCTTATCATCAAAACGTGGGAGGTCAATTGATGTTATGCAAGGTTGGAAGGTCTACAGTCTTCTGATCTATTTTCCTGTTATACAGCTTTTGATGCTCTAGACCAGGTATTCCCAAACTGGGGTATGTGCAATGCCGTCGGGGGTACGCCAAAAAAAAATGTGATTCACATAAATAAAAATAAATGTATGTGTTTTTTGAAACATTTTTTAAAAACATTTTCAAACAGTCCAGTTGTATTTTCCAACTGGGTTATACATTTGTTTTTTTCTCACCTGAGTAGCCTCGTCAAACAAAATTGAGCCTATGATTAAGAAGTTGGAGCTCTTCTGTGTCTGCATTAACAAGGACAACACACAGGTATTTCCATCATTAAGCGAATAAGCTTACGGACAATGTAAAATGTGATATAGTGAGTTGGGTGCGCAATTACGCAGGTACTTTCACAAAACGGATGACACAAACAACTGGATTCGTTATCCCTTTCATGCCCTGCCTCCAGTCCACTTACCGATATCTGAACAAGAGAGCCTCATCGAAATTGCATCAAGCGGTTCTGTGAAAATTGAATTTAATCAGAAGCCACTGCCAGATTTCTGGAGTGTAATCCTGCCTTGGCAAATCACGCTGTGAAGACACTGATGCCCTTTGCAACCACGTACCTATGTGAGAGTGGATTCTCGGCCCTCACTAGCATGAAAATTAAATACAGGCACAGACTGTGTGTGGAAAATGATTTAAGACTGAGACTCTCTCCAATACAACCCAACGCTGCAGAGTTATGAACATCCTTTCAAGCACACCCTTCTCATTAACCTCGATGAACAAATAAGGGTTTATACAGTATATAAGATGAAGAGCAAAATTATTGATTATTATTATATTATTATTTGTGCCCTGGTCCTATAAGAGCTCTTTGTCACTTCCCATGAGCCGGGTTGTGACAAAAACTCACACTCATTCTTATGTTAAATAAATGTATTGTATAGTGTGTGTGTAGCAGGCTTACAATGATGACAAAAAACTACATTTGAAAGTGTGCTGACCCTGGTGCTAGAGAGGGTACAGCTGGAGGTTGAATGTTTGAAGGGGTACGGGACTATAAGAAGTTTGGGAACCCCTGATCTAGAGACTGGTGTTGTTGTTGCCAAGGAACGTTCGGACTCAGTCAGGACCAGGTTTCAGCTGCTACACAACGCTGACGTTCTTACTCCCATAAATGGTCTGCCTGTACAAGCAACACCTGGACTGGACACAACTAGACAAACTTATCTTTTTGAGAATATCATGGACATCACATGCCCTGCACCAAAGTCAAGGGCAGGACAGAAACAGGCTCTCCGAATATAGATTCCTTGTTCATGCGTGACGAGTATGGACTAGTTCATACGAGTAGTTCATCAATGGGGGTGAGTGCCCAGTCATTCGGACTATCTGCAGTGCCTCTATGCACATTCACATGATTCTCTCCTAACACACACACACACACACACACGTCATACATTGCTGCTACCATTTCTTTTTTGATCCTGCTGCTCAGCCACTTTACCCCTGATTGAATGCATATAACTCCCAGCATCACTGATATTGTTCTCGACATTGACCTTGTCCATACTGTATTTTATTTTGTTCTTTCTCTACTGGTATTGACACTTTTTGTTCATTTTTTTCATACTGACACTTTCTGTTGTTGTTATTGCTACTATACAAATATGCAAGTAACCATTTCACTGTACCATTTACACCTTCTGCAGAGACCCATCCACTTAGCAAGATGTGGCAGGGGGTTATAGCATTTCTTTCACATGACACATCAATTTAGACAAGTGTGTCTGAGTAAGCGTCATCTAATATTTTTTTCTGGACAGTTTCTGTTTTTGATATTGCTAATTGCAAATATGCAAGTAACTATTCCACTATCGTTTACACCTTCTGTGTCCTGTGCATGTGACAAATGTTGATTTTATTTGACATAGTGTGTGTTTACCAGAGACGGTAATGTGAAGAACAACATTACCTATGCCAAAGTCAGATTAGGATATAGGCCAAGGACTAGATAAAGTGTTTTTTACCTGAAGTTTTTTCTTATTGTATGCTACTACTTTAACCACTTTTAGTCTTGACATCTTTGGATGTTTACTACACTGCTCACTCTGTTTAGCACATGGCCTCACATGAGAATCCTTAAAAAGATGGGTGGGGCTAAGGCTTAAGATGGTGTAAATAATGCTGAATGGGCGTGGACAAAGTAGAGCTCTCCAGTAGGTGTACCAAAACATTTAAGGGACACTAAAAAGCTTCATTATTTTCCAGTTTTTCCTCAACTGCATTTTATGATATACCATTATCTAGCTCTGAGTCTCTACTTTTATCCAATATAAAAAACACAATTTCAATTTTTGCTACATAAGACCGAATTGAGGTGGTCAGTCACATTATTGCATTTCTAGGGACACCATATCTTTCAGTGACTAAAATGTAAAATAGCCAACAACAAATAAGAAGTTGAATAATCCAATTTAGCATGAACCCAGACAAGGCCTCTCTGGTTGTCATTGAACAAGGCTTGATACCTGATTATCCTTATTTACAACACACACAAGTGTGGAGAGCATCGCAATTATTTTCCTCTGGTGGATTCACGCGCGCCCACCATAGCCCGGTAATGTGTTCACGATGATTTCCATTCTTCCATTTATGTCAAATGGATATTGCTGCTTGCATGGAGTAACAAGCAATCAAAGCAGCAAAAACAGCCTGTTTGAAGTAGGTGCCATGGAGCTATATCTCAAGTCGTTGTGGATGTGTTGGAGGAATTATTAAACCTACAGGGATACCAAGGAGAACTGAGCCTTCACACACAGCACACAGTACATAATACACACAACCTCTTAGTGTGGGTTTTTCCCTCAAGAGTGTGTGTTTGTGTGTGAGTACAGTTTCTGTCCTCCCCCAGTTCTGCAGTACTGCTAATAAATGTCACAGGTACATAATGTGCTACAAGCTCATGAAAACAGATCGTCCATGTTAAGTTACTTCACTGTCTGTCCCTCGCGGCTTGACTGTATTATATTATATTGATGAACACATTATGAGCGACTGATTTGACTAGAGAAACGCCTATATTAGATGAGTCTGTGAAAGATGAATTCAATTGTGATTTGAATAGCACAGCCCAGACCAGATTACTTCCCACAGGAGCTGGGGAATAGGCTGGTGGCAAATTGAGTTGTGTGCTTGTTAAGTGGAGAACTCATCAGGCAGAATACCATTTGCCATTGTACCCAATGCTCATGAAATGATGGTACTGTAGATAAAACCTTTACTATTTTGTTAATGCTGCATCGTTGACTATCATTATTCCACTGAGCAAAGGTACCGATGATCATTTTAATTGGATGGACTTCAACTGAAAGTTTTTGGTGTCTGATTGCTTGAATAGATATTTTGTTTTGAATCCATAGTCATCATAGAGACAATACTTTGTGTGTGTGTGTGTGTGTGTGTGTGTGTGCGTGCGTGAATGTGTGCTTTTTCACCTCTGTGCTGTTGTTTTGAAGCCTAATTAGAGACATATATCCCACACAACATTGTAGTTTGAGGCCAAATCGCTTTTTTCCTGTCTGAAGGGATGTGGCGTGGGAGAAGCACCTACATTTACCCGCCAACACATTGCTGTTAGCGGCTTGCTACATATCAATACGCACAGCCAATACCACTGGCTGCAGGTGTGTCTCTCAACATCTGAGGGAGAGGAGTGCAAAGGTTGTTTCATCTTTTATAGATCCCGTTTGAAACAAGCAATTGCCTCAAAGAAAGTCTTAGTGGAGGACCAAGAGGAAGCAAAGGAAGAGTGTGTGTGTGCATGCGTTCATATGTGTGTGAGTGTGTGTGTGTATGCGTGCGTGTCTTTGTGTGCACGCACGTGTGTGTGTTTGGCCCGACCAGTATGTAACTAGGCTGTTTGCTACCATCTCTCTCTCACTCTCTTGCTCTCTTTGAAATTGTTTATGTGGGACCAGATCCCTGCGGCCAGATAAATGTTGGGTTGTAGAGTTCCCTCCGGAGGCCAGTCTTTTAGAAGCCTCCCTTGTTTGCGATGGCCTTGCGATACTACATACCATGCCTGAGAACACAGGCGTAATTTTCTGGATGGATGGTGTCATGAAAGCATACAATTATCAGGCAGTGAGCAAGGTCTCCCAGGGTTATGATTTTAGTCAGATTATTTGTTTCATGTTGGTTTTGAAGCATGAGCTTTAAAGTTTTACAGCCCTAGGGTCTCTGTTGCGTTTTCCCCCTTTCTCGGCTGTGTGTGTGTGTTGATATTTTTTGTTTGGGGGGGGGGGGGGGGGGTAAGGAGTTATGTTTAGGTTTAGGGTTACTGTTGGGTTTACGGTTAGAATTAGCGTTAGGTGTTAGGGTTGGGAGTTAGGGTTAGGTTTGGGTTAGGGGGCTAAGGTTAAGGTCAGGTTTTGGGTTTGGGGTTAGGGAAAAGAGGATTTTGAATGAGAATCAATTGTTTGGTCCCCACAAGGATAGTAAAACAAATGTGTGACCTGTTTCAGGAAGCTAGCCGATTGACCCATTGACCCAAGTTGTGATGGGCTACTTTCTGCACACGCCACAGTCAGTGTGAACCGGACCCAGGTAGCACAAACATCTGGCCCACATCTGGCCTGATTCCGGCAGATCTAAAACTGCTGGCCCAGGTCAGGCAGCCGAGTCCGGTCCGAAATGAATGACCGTCCAGACTAGGCACGAGTCATTCGGCTCAGATCTGGCAGCCTGAACTGAGCCAAAGCTGACATTTTAGGGCCAGAATCAGCCCAGCTATGCCCCCCCCCTCTCCCACCAGCACTAAATGTAGGTAGTAATATTATATTAAATGTTGGTAGTAAAATTGCAACTATCAACCAAACTATGAACTAAATAAACATAAACAAGTTTTACTTTGTGTGGGTGTGCATAGATGTATACAAATAAACGTCGCTAGAAAACAGCTGAAACAAAGGCAAATGTAGCTACTTTGATGTTATTCTTACTGCAGAGTTGGTGCAACTGTGTTAGCCATAGTAGGCATGCTATCATGCAAGGATTAACACTAATATTGCCAGCCTGCAAAGTAATCAAACAAATAGAATGAACTGGTCAGCTTCTCCAGCAACCTAACCGATATAACTAACAACCAGGTTTAGTGGAAGGTTAAAATAGTATGAATTGAATTATCAAAATTAAAATCTCAATGAAAACATATACTTCCAACAGTAAATGTGTGCATGGTTTTCTTTGGCAACCGTGGTATGAGCGGGAATAACGCCTCTGCTCTATACATTATCTGAAACTAATAAACTTGAGCAGTATCAAGTTGTCCATTATTTCCAGATAATGTACAACGCGTCTTTTCATTTCATTTACATGTATGTACAGGTTACAGCCTTATTCTAAAATGTATTGAATCGTCTTTTTCCCCTCCTCAATCTACACACAAACCCCTCAATGACAAACAAAAAAACTTTTGAAAAGCAAACATTTTTATCTAATAAAAAAAATACAAAAAGTGATTTTACATAAGTAAATCAGTACTTTGTTGAAGCACCTTTGGCAGTGATTACAGCCTAGAGTCTTCTTGGGTATGACACTACAAGCTTGGCACACCTGTATTCGCGGAATGTTTCTCCCATTCTTCTCTACAGATCCTCACAAGCTCTGTCGGGTTGAATGGGGAGCATTCCCAAACAGCTATTTTCAGGTCTCTCCAGAGATGTTCGATCAGGTTCAAAGCTCTGGTTGGGCCACTCAAGGACATTCAGACTTGTCCCGAAGCCACTCATACGTTGTCTTGGCTGTGTGCTTGGAAGGTGAACCTTCGCCCCAGTCTGAGGTCCTGAGCTCTCTGGAGCAGGTTTTCATCAAGGATATCTCTGTACTTTGCTCCGTTCATCTTTGCCACAATCCTGATTAGTCTCCCAGGCCCTGCCACTGAAAAACATCCCCACATGCTACCACCACCTTGCTTGACTGTAGGGATTGTGCCAGATTTCCTCCTGATGTGACACTTGGCATTCAGGCCAAATAGTTCAATCTTGGTTTCATCAGACCAGAGAATCTTGTTTCTCATGGTCTGAGAGTCCTTTAGGTGCATTTTGGAAAACTCCAAGCGGGCTGTCATGTGCCTTTTACTGAGGAGTGGCTTCCGTCTGGCCACTCTACCATTAAATGCCTAATTGGTGGAGTGCTGCAGAGATGGTTGTCGTTCTGGAAGGTTCCCCCATCTACACAGAGGATGTCACGGCCGTCGAAAGAAGTGGACCAAAGTGCAGTGTGGTGTGCGTATTTGATTTTATTTTAAATTGTCGCCAACAAAACAACAAATGAAAGAAACAACCATGAAGCTTACAGGGCTAAGTGCCACAAACAAAGTTAACTACCCACACTGAAAGGAGGGAAAAAGGGCTACCTAAGTATGATTCCCATTCAGAGACAACGATGGACAGCTGTCCCTGATTGAGAACCATACCCGGCCAAAACATAGAAATAAAGAAACATAGAAAACAAAACAAAGAATGCCCACGCCACATCACACCCTGACCTAACCAAATAGAGAAATAAATGGCTCTCTAAGGCCAGGGCGTGACAGAGGAACTCTAGAGCTTGATCAGAGTGACCATCGGGTTCTTGGTCACCTCCCTGTCCAAGGCCCTTCTCCCCCGATTGCTCGGTTTGGCCGATCGGCCAGATCTAGGAAGAGTCTTGGTAGTTCCAAACTTCTTCCATTTGAGAATGAGGGAGGACCACTGTGTTCTTGGGGACCTTCAATGCTGCAGACATTTTTGGTACCCTTCCCAAGATCTGTGTCTCGACACAATCCTGTCTCTGAGTTCTACGGACAATTCCTTCGACCTCATGGCTTGTTTTTTGCTCTGACATGCACTGTCAACTGTGGGACCTTGTACAGACAGGTGTCTTCCTTTCCAAATCATGTCCAATCAATTGAATTTACCGAAGGTGGACTCCAATCAAGTTGTAGAAACATCTCAAGGATGATCAATGCAAACAGGATGCACATGAGCTCAATTTCGAGTCTCATATCAAAAGGTCTGAATACTTATCTAAATAAGGTATTTCTGTTTTTTGTTTTTAATGTATTTATAAACATTTATAAAAATCTGTTTTTACTTTGCCATTATGGGGTATTGTGTGTAGATTGCTGAGGAAATTGTTTTATTTAATCAATTTTAGAATAAGGCTGTAACATAACGAAATGTGGAAAAGGTCAAGGGGTCTGAATACTTTCCGAATGCACTGTATGAGCCAGACCACGCCAACATGAATGTTTATTACTCAGTTGTTTGACATGCTATTCTGGAAAATATTGCGTTGAAAGACCTTGGTCCATAGATGCCATTTATTAAGTTTCACCCAGATCGCTCCTGAGGTTCAAATAATATGTCATTTAAGTGTTTTTCAACATTTCAAAATGCCGTAAAATCCATCATGGCAGAACTTGTGGGTCATTGAGGCAAATTTGTTCCTTGTGAGAAGAGGGAACTATGCACAGAATTTCAGGATTCTGGGTCAGCGATGGGCAACTGGTGGCCCGCGGGCCACAAAGGCCTCGGATTAATTTCCCTCTGAAAATATTTGTTTGTTGTCAGGCTATGTCATAGTATTAGTATTCTAATTCCTAATTATATGGTCAGGCCACTGTCTGTCTTTCACACCAGTCTCTCATATCTTGTGTCCCACGGAACCAATTCTCAGATGATTAACATGGTCCATGCAATAGAAGTTGACATTTAAAATGGTTAAGGTTAGGTAAGGGATTTGGTTATGTGTAAGGTTAGGGTAAGGGTTATTAAGATTATGGTTATGGTTTAGGGTATGGACGTCCCAAGGATCCCTCTTAGCGCTGACCATAAACATACGTATATAAGCTATTGATCCAAGGACTAAAAATGATAGTTTTTGCAATGTTTTCACTTAAACAGACCTGTAATTGGTTTCTGATGGGGAAGAACAGTTCATCTAAGCTCAACAAGCATTTATAATTTATTTTCTTCAAGAATCAATGGGTATAAAGAGCCTAGTGAAAGTCTACACACCCATGAACAGCTTTCACATTTGAGAATGACTCCTTTACTGTCCAGCCACACCAGCTCAGGCTCAGGTTGCCAGCCTCCAGATTCACATTTTCAGTATTTGGCGCACGGTGGTGGAAGGTGAAGACCGCCCATCAGAGAGGCTGAGGGTGGAGAGACAGTCTGCTGGTTGGGAGACAAACAAGAAGACATGTATTGTAGAGTACATCACTTTACATGGGATTCAAATGAAGAATGGGGTCACCTGGAGACACTCATCATTCAACCTATAGAATATTGTTTTGCATTATACTTAAAGTAATTTTTTCAATTAAAAAAAGACATCAGCTGATTGACTCATTGACTATATAAGGTCAACCATGAATAGTTTGGCAAAACTATTTGTGACTCGTTTCGGGAAACAAGGCATATGTCGCACGTCACTACTTAACAGGAGCAGCATTTGAACGTAAACATTTAAAAAAAAAATCTAAATGCGTTTTTTTTTGCCAGAAATGCCTTCTGGAACATGTGAACTTTCATGTGCGTTAATGACAAACTTGCATTCCATCCATAAATAAATGACGAGCCTAGTTGGTTTAGCCATGGAAAAAGCTGGGAACCTTCCCACTAGCCATGATTGGCTGAGATAATGTATGGGCTAGACATGCCGGGAGATGAGTTTGGAGTCTGTCTATAACGTGAGCTGTTCAGTATGTGTTGACAGTTCTTTCTACCACACCATTTTGAAAGATATAATGTTAGCCATCGAGAACTACAAAAGTTTTGCTACTTTTCTCAACAACATTGATGCCCTGAATTTAGCAGGCGCTATAGACAGAACAGCTGGAAAAAGTGATGGGCAACTTTCTGCACACACCCTGGTCAGTGTGAACCAGAGTGACTTGATACAAAGCTGGCCAAACAAGATGTAGATACAAACAAAACAGAGTTAAATGGTTCCAGTCTGTCATGAAGTGTTCATCCACGCATACGGGTAAAAGTTTAAGCTACATTTATACGTTTGTAATTCTATCAGAAAGTCGTTTTTATTGCAAGTTAAAGCATACTATCAGTTAGCTAGCAAACATTAGATTGCTGACTCGCAAGCTTGCTAGCTAACGTTACGTGTATGATCTGTGTAGTAACATTATTTGAATCAGAAATACATTTGCATTGCTAGTTATAGCCTAATGTTAGTTAGTTAACATTGACCTAGTGTGTTAACTTTAGCTACCTGCAGATTCATACTACAGCTACGACAATGTTTGTATTGGTAGTAGTATGAGTTGGGGTTATGCCGGTTGACTGTTTAGCTAGCTAGCTAACTTTGGACGAATTATTACATGACCCATCAAATTATCAGGTGTGTCTGGGGGTGATTACGGCCATCAATTGTATTTCATGAACATGTGTACATGTTTAGACAATAGTGACCAATCCACTTAGCTCGATGTGGGTGAGAGGTGGTTATAGCATTTCCTTCACATGACCCATCAATTTAGACAAATGTGTCGGTTAAGCGTCATCTAACAATTATATTATATTATATTATAATACACTTTCTTTTTTTTATAATGCTACTATGCAAATATGCAAGTAACCATTCCAATGTTCCGTTTACACCTTCTGTGTCCTGTGCATGTGACAAATAAACATGTATTTTATTTGACATAGTGTGTGCTTTCCAGAGACGGTAATGTGAAGAACAACATTACCTGCACCAAAGTCAGATTAGGATATAGGCCAAGGACTAGATGAAGTGTATTTTTACCTGGATTTTTTTCCTTATTGTTGGCTGCTACGTTTACCACTTTATGTCTTGAATTCTTTGGTGGTTTACTACACTGCTCACTCTGTTTAGCACATGGCCTCACATGTGAATCCTTAAAGAGATGGGTGGAGCTAAGGCTTAAGAGGGTGTGAAGGATGCTGAATGGGTGTAGACAAAGTAGAGCTCTCCAGTAGGTGAACCAAAACATTCAGTGGGGTTTACAAGTTTTTCAACTTTCAAAGCGTAATTGCCTTCCCTTTGTTCCTCAACTTCTTTTATCAAATGTAAAAACACAATTTAAAATCTTGCTACATAGAACCGAATTCAGGTGGTAGGTCAGAAATATATGTGTGTGTGTGTGTGTGTGTTATTTTCCTCAATTAAGATCCTTCGTAAGTATCTGTATTGTGGTTTTGATTATTTATTTGGCCATATATCATTGGATGTTTGCAAGCAACATAATGTTGTTTGTGTTAAGGTACTGTATGTGTGTAAGATATTGAATGCATCTTCACGCCAACCCACTCTTCACCCTGAGGCATAATAAAATGCCTGGTGTTGCAGAACCTATAAGCTATAGAGAGAGAAAAAGCCAGTACCTACTTACATGCACTAATTATCAGCTATCTGTCGAAAGGTAAAGCCATAAGGTTACTGCTTGACTTGATGGTTGTTGATTGGTAATGCAGAGAATACACGGCCGCAGTACATTCAAGCCAGCAAGCTTGTGTAAGATAAACAGTGCAAGATCCAATAGAACTCAATACACTCCCGGAATTGGAATTAGAAAAACCGTGAAGATTTGAAATGTTCAATTGATTTTTTTAACAGGTTATTTTATTGGTCACGTATCACATTATAATCACAGGAGTTAAGTCTCAGAGCTGTAATGTAGATTCGGTACTGTAAATGTTCCACTGGTTTTGTAAACACACAGTGAGAGGCAGCCCTGAGTGGGTATTAGCATATGTCTGGTGGCACGCTGTAGGACATGAGATAGACGGCTGGCTGCCAGCCAGGGGGAAATGCTAGCTAGCTACAATATCTCATGCATACTCTCAGGGCTTTCAGGGCTATATTTACTAACCATGTGCACCAGGTGTAAAATCTGTTTGCCCCTGTATTTTTCACCCCCCCAAAAAAAGAAGACTAACAAATGCAAAAAATATTAAATGAAAATAATATCTTTCTCTTAAACTTTATTGTACCTTTTCATTCTGTCTGCAATGTTTATTTCATTTTAATATGAGCAGGTGCAGAATGGTGAACGCTTCATGCAATCCTTTAGTAAATATCTCTGCTAATTTCCCTTACTGTCGATGTAGCTTACATTATTGTCTAGAGTTTCCCTTAAAATGACCGTTAACATGACCGTCAAGAACTACTAACTTAATTAAATCATAGTAGGGCAGTGGTCACCAACCTTTTCTGACTCAAGATCACTTTCTGAGTCAAAATGTCAAAATGCCGAAACATTAACCTGTTAAAAACAGTTCTGGAGCTGTGCTTGAATTACCCTGTCAATATTGTTCTTCTCAGACCAATTTAAAATGTACTATGTTTTTAATTACGTACTGTGCATTCGGAAAGTATTCAGACCCCATGACTTTCCACATTTTGTTACATTACAGCCTTATTCTAAAGAAATAGTTTTTTTTTTCTCATCAATCTACACACAATACCCCATAATGACAAAGCAAGAACTGTTTTTTAGACATCTGTGCCAAAAAAATGTAATAAAAAAAATAAAAAAACACATTTACAAAAGCATTCAGATCTGTTCCTTCGACCCCTTGGCTTGGTTTTTGCTCTGCCATGCACTGTCAACTGTTGGACCTTATATAGACAGGTATGCGCCTTTCCAAATCATGTCCAAACAATTGAATTTACCACAGGTGGACTCCAATCAAGTTGTAGAAACATCTCAAGGATGATCAACAGAAACAGGATGCACCTGAGCTCAAGTTCGAGTCTCATAGCAAAGGGTCTGAATACTTATGTAAATAAGGTATTTCTGTTGTTTATTTGTAATAAATGTGCAAACTTTTCTTAAAACCTGTTTTCGCTTTGTCATTATTGGGTATAGTGTTTAGATTATTGAGGACAACAATTAATGTAATCCATTTTAGAATAAGGCTGTAACGTAACAAAATGTGGATAAAGTCAAGGGGTCTGAATACTTTCTGAATGCACTGTACATGATTGCACTGGTAATGTATAATTTGTTGTATTATTTGTGAGGCACAGCCAAGTGATCATAATAGACTGGACTGATGGTCTACATCTGATGGTCAATCTGAGTTGAGGGAGGGAGCACTGTGAGGGAGTCTGAGGGGAGGGAGGGAGACTTCCTCCCACCCGACTCATCCTTTGACCTTCCTTCCCTCTGTTGAGAAAAATGGACACGGTATTTCAGCTGATGGTAGCATCACTTCAGCCTCATCCACCAATTCATGTTGTTACTCCTATGACCAGAGAAAGTTAAATCTTCCTCGATAATAAAAAAGACACAAGCAACTAATAATAACAACACAAGCTTATCGGAACACTTTGCTATACTCATTCATTGCAGCTGCAGTGCTGGCGGTGGTGTGTGGAACGGTGTAGCGTCAGAGGAGGAAGGGGAGGACTATCCTCCTCAGGGAATTTCATAAAAAAAAATATATATATATTTTTATATGAAACCATCCTAAATATCATCAAATAATTGAAAAAACACTGTTTTACAATGAAGGTCTACAGTAGCCTCAGCAGGACTCTGTAGGTTAGCACCATGATGTAGCCGGAGGACAGCTAGCTTCTGTCCTCCTCTGGGTACATTGAATTCAATATAAACCTAGGAGTCTCATGGTTCTCACCCCCTTCCATGGACTTTCACAATGATTATGACATCTTCCGGAGTACGTCCTCCAACCTATCAGAGCTCTTGCAGCATGAATTGACATGTTGTCCACCCAATCAAAGGATCAGAGATTTAATCTAGTACTGAAAGCATAAGCATAAGATACAGCTAGCTAGTTAGCACTGCAGTGCCTAAAATATGGTGAGTAGTTGACTCAAAGAGAGAGAAATAGTTGAGCACTTTTGAAAAATTAATTCCTTCCAAAAATAAGGAGAAGGAAGAGAGAGAGAGAGCCAGCTATATTTCGTAGTATATATTTTTTCACTCACCTAGCATTGAATGCACCTGGTTTAGCCTACTCAAACATCCTGCTCTAACAGAGAGGGATGCTATGTTAGCTAGCTGGCTATGGCTATCCAACACTGACACTCTTCCAAGTCAAGGTAAGCTTTTGGTTTTATACATTTATTGCCACCGGGGCCTTCCGGTGTAGGTCTGCTGGACCCACAACATTATTTGGTTTTTAAAACAATACAGCCATAACAATTTACTTAAAAATATGTAATACTTAATACTTGTTAACATATTTATTACTAATATCAATTACAAGCAATATAGACAGCATACATGGTTAATATTTGCCATATACCTCTGCTAGATCACATTTATCAATAAAAGCGCAATAAAAGTGTTTTTTGTTTTTTTGGTAAAATGGGATTTTTGTAAACAAAACTCAATTATAATCAAGGCATGGGTGGAATAAATCATGTTTATCGTTAACAAATATAAATGAAACAAGGTCACAATTGATGTTTACTGCTTTCAACTGAACAAATTGGAAGGACAAATTTGACATACAGTATATTACTTTATAGAAATGATAAATGCGCCGGATTGAACACAAATGAAGGCCGGTCTACACACCGTATGAGGGAAAGAGTTTTACTGTGTGTGTGTGTTGCAAATGTATTTCTTGCACTTGATGCATATGTGTATTGTGTCTTCCTGTCCTTGGGTCCACACACATCACAGCGCTTCTGCAATCTAGAATGATTAAAACACCTAGTTCAGGAATTTTACTAACATCCCACTCACTCACATATATAGTTACAGCAGGCCAAGGTAGGAGAGCCAGACACACACACAGGCAACAACATCACTCACACTTACTTCCGGTATTGTAATTGTTGCTTCTGTGGGTCGGGAGGATGGGGCACCAGAATCCTCCTCCTGAATCCTCCTCACGATTGCTGCAGAAGCTGGGGTCCTTGGGACATGTTGCCTCCTCTGGATTTGAGGTCTTCACAATGCCTTGCTCAGCTCCTCAAGAAAGAGCCGTCTCCTCTGGAGCTTCCCTCTGTTACAATCTGGGTTCAACGCCATCCAGATGACAAACACGTTGTACGCCAAGATGTCCAATATGTTGAAGAATATCACAAGTGGCCAGCGTAGGGTTCTTTTTTTGCAACGTTAGCCTGTCACCAGCTTGTCTAAATTGTCCACCCCTCCATTTGTTGCATTGTTGCATCCATTTTGATTTCTGTTTGTTTTATGTTCCTGGCCACAGATTCTCATATCCCTATGCAGCGTACTCATGAGTACCACATTTTTGACCTTTCTTGGCACGTAGGACACTAGGGACGTGTTGGCCGTGAACACAAACTTGATACGTTTGTTCCGTGTGTTCAACAGCTGAGGTGGGAGCTCTGGCTTGTTTTTTTTGTAGTGTTCCAACCATCGTCAGCTTCCTCTTGAGGAGCTCCTGTCCCTGTGCTTGTGCGAACTAAAAGCTGGGACAGGAGTCCCTGTGTCCCGTCCAGGACAATCCACATCCCTTGGTTCTTCTCAGGGGTTAGGGTTAGTCAGTGGCTCCTCCATCTGACTTCCCCGTGTACACTTGAAAATTGCACGCATATGATGAAGCAGCATCACAGGCAGCCCAGATCTTGATCCCATATTTTGCGGGTTTAGTTGATATGTACTGCCTGAAGGGGCATAAAACTGCTCATCAACAGTAACGTTGGGCCCAGGGTTGTAAAACAGGGGAAGGCGGTCCACACACTTGTCCCACACTGACCGGATTGCAGCTAGCTTGTCTCTCTGCCGCCGAGCTGGTCTGGTGTCTTGTTAATCGAAGCGGATTATCCTAGAAATGATCTGGAATTTTTCCAGAGACATTGTTGCACGGAAAAGTTCTCTGGCAGTTTTTCCATCCCACAGGGTTTCTGTGTTTCTCCATTGGATTTGAAAACACCAGCAACGATAAGAACCCCAAAGTATTCATGTAAATCAGTTTGGTCTCCTTCCATCTCCTTCCATCTCCTTCCATCTCCTTCCGTCTCCTTCCATATCTCTCTCCAAAAACACACCCTCCCTTTAAATTATTGCAGTCCAGAATGATTTTCTGGATGGTGTCTTGGATGAACAGTTCAAAAGAAGACTTGATGTCCTGCACGAGTAACCACCATCCACGTCGGCCCTGGTTGCATCCTTATCACATTGGCAGCCATGCGGGGTGGCTCATTTCTTGAGCAGGAAGACCATTGAATTAAAAAAAAAAATTATATCCCATATTTCTTCTCCTGCAGGCTGCTGATGAGCTGGTTTCTGATGGGCTGGTCCTGGGACTGGCTGAGGGTCAAACTCAACCCTCTTCTTCCAACTCACTGTCAGACTCCGAATTGACAGAGACATGATCCTCGTATTCTGAAAATTCCTTCCACACTATCTTCTCTCTCTGCAAAAATTATTTCTTAGGTCCTCTGAGCAGAGATTATTTTTGCCGTATCGATTGATTTTACGGTAAGGAGCCACACATGCAAAGTTATTTATTTACTGTGTCCCTTCCCCAATTTGCACCTGGCTGGGGTAGAGTGTGGGAAAATACTGCATTGTTTACAATGTATCGAAATAATGTATTGTGATAACATTGTGCAGGTTCCCACAGTACATTGTGTAGTTTCACACACTACAAAGGCTTAAGAGTAGGAGAAAAGCAGGAGACAGGCAGACAGGCAGGGAGTACAGTGGACCCGAACACCACATATATAATATAACTGTGTAGGGGGGTGCACAGTGTGCACTCATTTAAATGTGTTCTTTTACATGTTCTTCACAGAAAATGATCCAAGGCCAATGTCTCAGGTAGAAAAAATTATGAATTGTATAATTTTTCTTTTAGTAAACATTGAAAATGGGTCCCACAGACCCGAACACCACACAAGGGTTAAACTTCTTGAATTCAACCATTATTGGGTTCAAATACACATTTAGATTTGTGAACAGCCATCCAGAACAACCACAATCTGTAAGGTGCAACTAGCTAAATGAGAGAGCAGCAGTGTGATTCACATCAATGCTCTATGTAAATATCAATAATAAGTGATATCCGTATCGCCGTAGACTACACCACTGCAGTCATACTTACCTCCAAGCGTTTATTCAAGTTGGATAATCTTTGGATGCCAAAAGCAGTCGCACCATTGGAAGACATACTGTAGCCAACAACTGTAAAACTGAACAACTTGAACTGTAGCCAACAAAAGCACATTCCTGCTCTTCTCCCGCGATCCATCAAACTCATTTGGTGTGTCCTCAAAGTGGTCTCTGACTTGTGGTCAGACTCAATAAGGTGGAACAAACTTGAACTTGCGCCTTTTTTCAATACTGATTTGAATTTTATTGAGAAAACAGAGAAAACAGAGATGTGTTTCCGCAAACTACCTTTCCCAAATTTTTAAGTATCCTTGAAGTAATCATCTAGTTTTTCAAAAGTATCTGTAATCTGATTACCATATTTTTGATGGTAACATAACTGATTACATTTAGTGTTTTTTGTAATCCCTTACATGTAATGGATTAATCCGTTACTCCCCAAGAATAATGTGTTACTTCTTTGTGCTATGTTTACTATGAATGACGTGACAATGATTTAGGCTGTGTGTAGTTAGCAGTCATGATATGAAGGTGGAGAGAGAGGGGGGGGTTGAAAGCAACCAGGTCTCTTTCCCACACCCTGCTGTAAATCTCTAGAGGGAAACATTTCTCTCTTTACCCTCCAGTATTGGCTAAGGGAATGTATTTCGTCTCCAGAGACATTTTCCCGCCCAAAACTCTAACATTCAAAAAGTGAATAATGGAACAATATTTGAAACGTAACGATGTGAGAAATGGTCAGTGTCATATTGTTTTTCATTTTGTGATGTTATTACAAACTGTATGGACCAAATACTGTAACTTGGAAATGATACCCCCTTTACCTGTCACGTTTTCATCCAATATGTCAGCCATAGGACATACATTAAAGTATTTTTGTTAAGATAGAAATGTTATTTTTGGAGTCATAAGAGATTACTTCTAATCATATCCTTTGCACATTAAGTAGCCACATCCCGAGTGAGGTCAGAGAGCTTGTCAGCATGACGGAACACCCCTTTCATCAAGAGTGCATAAAGGCTTGGAAGAGGAATCAACCTTAAGACCAGGAAACGTGAGGTGGGTAGCTTCATGTTGGAAATGGTTGAAACATTGAACCTCAACACGAGGTGAAGAAATAAACTCACCTTCCTTTAGACCAGAGAGATGAAAATCTGCAGCTTATGTCCATCGTGGTCCAAATCCTGAATACCAGGACAGTTGTAGCAACCTCATGATGGGTACAGGGAAAATTTGAGCATCATGTAGTAGCTTAAACCAATTGATATTACATTGAACTGGGTGAATGGAATATGAATAACAGACATCCAATATGCTATAATTGAAATAATGCCATGTTCATGAGAAACAAAAATCATCCTCCCTCATCTTAAACTGCACAGACTGCCACTGGCATGGAAGTAGGGAGAATACACTTCTTATGGCTCATAAAGGGGTTGAACAAAGTGTTGACAGTGCTGAATAATGACTTGATTGGCCAGCAGAAGGCCTGTAGGTGCACTTGATTTGCTCTCTGAGCCTGCCTGGTAGGCAGAGTTCTACCTTCAGGCACATGAAATGGTTCAAAATGGAAACACTTTGCCTTCCCGGTGCTAAGGGTGCTGAATCAAGTGCACCTACCGCCAACAGCGTGAAATAAATACAAAAATTAGGAACACACATCTTAATTGTTGGGTTATTTACAGAAATGTTTGGTGATCGACTAGGAATGCCTTGGAGATCGATCAGTCGATCGCGAACAACCAGTTGGTGGCCACTGCAGTAGAGTAACAGCAATGGTAGTGTCGTAGCTCCATTGTTTCAGTCGTGCTAATCCCATTCACTAACTGCCAGCCCACTCAGGTCAGGCCACGGATCCCCCAAATACAAAATAAAGACCGTCATGACAATCAGTAATATTTCATCTGATTAGGTTAACACTGATTGTAAGGTCTTCTCTCCCATCTTTCTGTGACTACCTATGTGGCTGTGTAATATTCTGATTGAGTTACTATAATAAGCATATTCTAAACCTCTCCACACTCTCCCTGTCATCCTTTACATACATTACATACATAAGCCCTAATAAAACATCCTGTATTTCACGTGAACACTCACATATTTGTAAATAATTACTATCACATGTGGAAAATAATAGGCAAAGGTCCCCTATTAAAATTCAGCAGCTCCAGGCGGTGTGGTAATCATGGGGGAGACAGAGAGAAGGAAGCGATAGAGAGAGCGAGAGAGAGACAGCAGACAGAGAGGGGGAGAAGGTGAGAATCTGAAAGTAAAGTGTATGATGATTTTCTTAGGGGGTTAAAAAAATGTTTTTCTCTTTCCCATATGTTTTTCGCTTTACTTATGAAAACTATTGTCCACTATGATTGTCTAAATGTGTTCTAGAAGTTTAATACATTCCCCATTAGATCATAGATGCCTCCTTGCAAAACTACAGTTTATTCCATATAGCTGCAGGCCCAATGTTGGCTTACTTAAAACACACATAGAGGACATCTCGTGATGGATGGTACGTGTTATCTACCCATTAGTACAACAGCCCATTATGAATGTGTCCGTGTTAGCTCTAAAGACGATAAAGACCCTTAAATCTAGCAGCCACTAAGTAGGAGTTCAGTCACTGCCTGCATGTTTCTCTCCAATCACTTTCAAATGAGCTGTTCAGTACCCATAATAGGGTTATCAGCAGATGAAAATATGGATGTGCAACCACCCAATTTACTGTCACCAGGGAGAGACAGAAACTTGTGGTGATTTTCAGATGGTGTGTGTGTGTGTGTGTGTGTGTGTGTGTGTGTGTGTGTGTGTGTGTGTGTGTGTGTGTGTGCGTGTGTGTGTGTGTGTGTGTTTGCATGCATGTGTATATGGGTGTGTCATTTCCCCTGTTACTGTATCTAACAGCTGTTAGCAGGATCCTGCATTAGCAGGGTTCAGGGTAAACATTGTAAACACCAGCCATTATTTGCTACATTAATAAGCAAATCAATTTGTTTGGAAAGCAAAATAAACTAACAAGACACCCAAGGACAAAGCCTTAGGCATGTAGCATGTTTATGTGTCTGTTTTTCTATACTGTATGTGTCTCTCTCTCTGTGTGTGTGTGTGTGTGTGTGTGTGTGTGTGTGTGTGTGTGTGTGTGTGTGTGTGTGTGTGTGTGTGTGTGTGTGTGTGTGTGTGTGTGTGTGTGTGTGTGTGTGTCTGAGGGAAAGACAGACAGTTTGTGTGTTTGTTTTTGTTTTTGTTTGCATTTGTGTTTGTGTGTGTGTCTTAAACATTTTGTACTAATCAGCCCAGTAGTTGTGCCAATGTTTTCCTGCACACTTTGTTCTTCACACTGATCTTGTCCCTGGCAGAACATAATTACAGTCTGTTAAAGCACCGGCGATGCAGGAAGGACAACACACAACCATGCCTCATTTCTACACTTCACAGGACATCACGGTGCTGAGAGAGAGAGAGAGAGAGAGAGAGAGAGAGAGAGAGAGAGAGGGAGAAGAACTGCTAGAAGGAAATGCTAATTACTCTACCTCATCCTGGATGTCCATCAAATTCCTCTGACTAATGAATCAAACCCCGACGAGTGAACTGCACCCCCCCCCCACACACACACACACTCTCTCCCCACTCATCCAAGCATTATGTAAATGTGTTACACTTTTTATCATACGCTACACACATTATGTGCAGACATAATAGCCTCTGCCATAACAGGAAAACATTCCAATAAGAGGAAAGCAGCTACTCTCGGCAAGATGAATCAGACAAACTAGATAAGTGGAGTGTAGATACGCACATATACATGTGTCTGTGCACGCACGCACACACACACACACAAACACACACATAACCCCCTTCGCGATCACTCACGCGTATGCATTTCCATACAGTACACTCAGACATGCGTATACTGTACACTCATTAGGCTTGTATGGCTTGTGAATTTTAAATGGTGACTGATACCCACCTCCTTGACAATAGATCTAAGAGAGATTCCAGTGAAAATAATGTCTTTGATAGTGTAGTTATGGTAATGACAAGGGATAATGTAAAATTCATGACGTGGTGAAGCAGATGAAGATGGTTAATAATTGTTCGGCAGGCGCACAAGAGAAGAAGGAGAAAATAGGTTTCCGAAGTGGTGCATTAAGACGTCGTTATGGCATGCCCTAATTGTTAATAGACAGTTAAGTGTGTCTAAATGGCTTTCATGTGTGTGAAACAAGTGCAGGGGGAAAGAGAGGGATCTTACATTTCTCTTTCAGCTGTTTGGCAGAAATGCTTGTTAGAACTAAACATTATGCTACCTACTAATTTACCCATCAAAAATAACCCAGACAGAACGATAAAAACAACAAAAAAGTTGTTTTCAATGCTTATAAAGCCTTTCCAGTGCGTTCAGAAAGTATTCAGACCCCTTGAGTTTTTCTACATTTGGTTACCTTACAGCCTTATTCTAAAATGTAATAAATTGTTCTACAAAAAATATATCTACACACAATACCCCTTAATGACAAAGCAAAACACAGGTTTTTAGAGATGTTTGCTAATAAAAAATAAATAAAAACAGAAATGTCACATTTACATAATATTCAGACCCTTTACTCAGTACTTTGTTGAAGCACCTTTGGCAGTGATTACAGCCTTGAGTCTTCTTGGGTATGACGTTAAAAGCTTGACACACCTGTATTTGGGGAATGTTTCTCCCATTCTTCTCTGAAGATCCTCTCAAGCTCTGTCAGGTTGGATGGAGAGCGTCACTGCACAGCTATTTTCAGGTCCCTCCAGAGATGTTCGATCGGGTTCAAGTCCGGGCTCTGGCTGGGCCACTCAAGGACCTTCAGAGACTTGTCCCGAAGGCACTCCTGCGTTGTCTTGGCTGTGTGATTAGGGCCGTTTCCTGTTGGAAGGTGAACCTTTGTCCCAGTCTGAGGTCCTGAGCGCTCTGGAGTAGGTTTTCATCAATGATCTCTCTGTACTTTGCTCTATTCATCTTTCCCTTGATCCTGACTAATCTCCCAGTCCCTGCCACTGAAAAACATCCCCACAGCATGATGCTGATGCAGCATGATGCTGCTATGGTGATGGTGCCATGTTTCTTATAGACGTGACACTTGACATTCAGGCCAAAGAGTTCAATCTTGGTTTCATCAGACCAGAGAAACTTGTTTCTGAGAGTCCTTTAGGTGCCTTTTGGCAAACTCCAAGCGGCCTGTCATGTGCATTTTACTGAGGAGTGGCTTCCGTCTGGCCACTCTACCATAAAGGCATGATTGGTGGAGTGCTGCAGAAATGGTTGTCATGGAAGGTTCTCCCATCCTCACAGAGGAACTCTGGAACTCTGCCACTGTGACCATCGGGTTCTTGGTCACTCCCTGACCAAGGCCCTTCTCCCCCGATTGCTTAGTTTGGCCGGGCAGCTAGCTCTGGTAACATTCTGGGTGTTTCCAAAGTTCTTCCATTTAATAATGATGGAGGCCACTGTGTTCTTGGGGACCTTCAATGCTGCAGAATTTTTTGGTACCCTTCCTTAGATCTGTGCCTCGACACAAACATGTCTCGGAGCTCTACGGACAATTCCTTCGACCTCATGGCTTGGTTTTTGCTCTGACATGCACTGTCAACTGTGGGACCTTATATAGACAGGTGTGTGCCTTTCCAAATCATGTTCAATCAATTTAATTTATCATGGGTGGATTCTAATCAAGTTGTCAAAACATCTCAAGGATGATCAATGGAAACAGGATGCACCTGAGCTCAAAGGTATTTTATTTAAATGTTTTTATAATTTAGCAAACGTTTTTTTAAAACCTGTTTTCACTTTGTCATTATGGGGTATTGTGTGTAGATTGATGACTAAAAATATATTTTAATACATTTGAGAATAAGGCTGTAATTTAACAAACTGTTGAAAAATTCAAGGGGTCTGAATACTTTCCAAATGCACTGTATCTAACCAACCGTTGCCAAACAGCAGCCTAGCCATATTCATCATCGCTGGACTGCAAACCTGGTCCTCTCTGTCACATCAGAGAGAGGTATCATCAGATGATGCACCATTGACAGTTATTTGTTTGGACTCTCTCTGTGATAGAGTGTGTGAGTGTGTGTGAGTGTGTGTGTGTGTGCGCGCGTGTATGTACAGGCGTGTGTGTGTTTCTAAACTCAGATCTCTAAGGAGTCTCTGTCTCAAACTGTATTTCCTCGTCAGTAGGAGGGCCAGGCGTAGTCACTCTGCAATCATTCAGCTAACAAGGGCTGTCAGCCAATCAGGATGGTTTTGATTTTCCCCGCTATCCACGCTCACTTCACGCTCACTTCAGATTAACCTGGACTAGAACATATCACAATCTATTGTGATGAGACAGGCTACATGCTCTCACATCTGGCAAATGGTTTCTTTGAATCCCTCGTTAGTTCTTTATTGTTTACATTTACATTTTAGTCATTTAACAGAGCGACTTTAGTGTATTCATCTTAAGATAGCTAGGTGGGACAACCACATATCACGGTTTGCCAGGACAGAGAACTGCTTGGACTGGGCTGAGCGGGAGCTGCCCTTCTGTAGGAGTGGGAGGGCCAAGAGACCAGAGGTGGCAGAACGGAGTGCCTGGGTTGTTCTTTAACTCAGGCTAAGGTTTAATAAGGTTAGTGATTAGCGGTCAAAATCTATATTTGCGCCCTGTGACACGTATCGTTTTGTAAAAGCTTCACTTCATAAACAGCCTGGGTTAGTTACCTCTGTCCACTCCCTTACACCAATGTACGACACAATGACTCAACCACTCTTAAATAGAGAAAATACAGATCGTTGAACAAGACTCAGAACCTCTGTAACCTCACCAGAGAAGTCTATGATGGATGGATGGTGGGGTGAAGATTTGACAACCAGTTTGTCTGCTCCTGCAGTTCATCAAACACATCCATCAACGTATAAATGTCCTCTCGCCCACCTCTTTCCACCCTCTACCAACCCTTCTCTTGCCCACACCCACTTCACCTCCCTTACTCCCTCCAACCCACCTACCCATTCCCCCTCCACCCCACCCTACCCCGTTTATGAACTGCAAGAGGTCCATCTGTGGTCGGTTCCCACACCTTTACACCATTTTACCTCGTCATTTGACGGACAAACTGTCTATGCTCTATGCTCTCACTGTCTTTATTTCTCTCTCCCTATTTTGCTATTTCCATACATCTCTCTGTCTCACTCTCACCCCTTCTATACCAGCAATTGTCTGCTATGGGGAGGAGAGAAGAGAAGGGGAGAGGCAGTCCATTATCAGGCCAAAAATGTAATCCTGGTACATTCTTGTGAAAAGCTAATGTCACAGTAGCTGACTTTTTTCTCAATACATAGCAGTCAAAGGAAAAATAAATGTTTCTCAATGGGAAAAGATGAGTGTCACAGGATTGATGTTTTTCTCAATACATTGCAGTCAATGGGAAAAGATGAGTGTCACAGGGTTGATGCCTAAGTGGATGCATTGCATTCAATGGTGAAGATTAGGATCGCAATGTGGACGCATAGAGAAAGGCATCACAGACATGACACACTCTCTCTCTCTCCTCCCCTTCGATCTCCGTCCTTCTTTCCCCTCCCTCTAATCTATTTCTCTCCCTTCTCTCTCTCACTCCTCTCGCCCGCCTCAACCACTCTCTCCACTTTCCCACCTCCAAAGAAAAGGATATTGATGCATAGATAAGCAAGACTATGACATGTGAATATATGAATATGGAAGCCTCAGATAGTCAGACATACAGTATCCACTCACATACAGACATAGAGACAGGATGTCAGTCAGTTAGACACACAGACATATAAACTCACAGAGAGACAGACCCACTCACAGTGGCAGACAGACAGACAGACAGACAGACAGACAGGCAGGCAGGCAGGCAGGCAGGCAGGCAGGCAGGCAGGCAGGCAGGCAGGCAGGCAGGCAGGCAGGCAGGCAGGCAGGCAGGCAGGCAGGCAGGCAGGCAAGCAAACTCTAAACTCAACCTGAACCCTACCTTCATGTCAACATCCTGCACAACCCTTGCCATAAGCCTAACCCACCACATTTTGGCTCATCTCTTGGAGCTAGGGTTGAGCTGGAATGTGAACAAGAGTTAGTCTTGGAGTTGGTGTTAGGGTTATGGCTAGGGTTAGGTTTGAGGCAAGATGAGGAGTTGAAGTAAGGTTAGGGTTACGATTAGGGTTGATGTTAGGTTTAGGGTTGAGCCATGATGTGGTGCTGAAGCTAGATTTGCGGTCAAGGTTAGGGTTCCGGTTAGGATTGAGCTGGGATTGGACATGAAGCTAGCGTTAGGGTTAGGGCCTCAACCCAGTTATAACCCTAACCTTCATCCAATGAACAATGTATTAATTTGCCCGTCCCTCCACTACATGGCAGCAATGTAGACCTACCTACCTTGGAGATATAACAAAACCAGGAAACGTTTTTGTTTTTTTGGGCTGAAATACACTGCTGTGGCTTGGCCACCTTCCACCACAGATACGAAAGGCAGTCATAGGCGGATGCGCCGAATTGAGACGCAGCCCATGCAAAAAAACGATATCTTAAGCAAGTATCTCTAACCCAAGTTGAAGGATTTTGCTGGGGATTTTTTTAATTATGTCACTTAGATTGACGCACTTGTGTCAATAGACTTAGATTAATGTGCTTTTGAGTGACATCGGCAGAAGGGATGAGCACAGAGGTGGAGATGAAATGAGGGTTAAGGTCAGGGTTATGGTAGCACGCGCTCCAGCAGGTGTATCTCACTGATCATCCCTAAAGCCAACACCTCATTTGGCCGCCTTTCGTTTCCAGTTCTCTGCTGCCTGTGACTGGAACGAATTGCAAAAATCGATGAAGTTGGAGACTTTTATCTCCCTCACCAATTTCAAACATCTGCTATCTGAGCAGCTAACCGATCGCTGCAGCTGTACATAGTCTATCGGTAAATAGCCCACCCAATTTTACCTACCTCATCCCCATACTGTTTTTATTTATTTACTTTTCTGCTCTTTTGCACACCAATATCTCTACCTGTACATGACCATCTGATCATTTATAACTCCAGTGTTAATCTGCCAAATTGTAATTATTCGCCTACCTCCTCATGCCTTTTGCACACAATGTATATAGACTCTCTTTTTTTTCTACTGTGTTATTGACTTGTTAATTGTTTACTCCATGTGTAACTCTGTGTTGTCTGTTCACACTGCCATGCTTTATCTTGGCCAGGTCGCAGTTGCAAATGAGAACTTGTTCTCAACTAGCCTACCTGGTTAAATAAAGGTGAAATAAATAAAATAAATACATAAAAATGGTCAGGTTTCAGCCGGGAGTTGATATAAAAGTAGGATTAGGGTTGATCCAGGAAGTGTACATGAAGCTAGAGTTAGGGTTCCAAATATTTCTTATTTAACCTCTTTTTAACTAGGCAAGGCAGGTAAGAACCAGGGTCTGTAGTCACGGCTCTAGCACTGAAATGCAGTGCCTTTGACCACTGCGCCACTCAGGATATATCTCTAAGTCACGCCAGCGTGAGTTATTTTTATGCGCGTGACGTCAGAATGCGCTCACTGTTCCAAAATGTAATTGTTACGCAACAGGACAGTTAACCCACACTGCCCTCAAAACAAAGCACGCTGCCTGCTAATTATCTATATGCTTTTGTCAATTTTGAATTTGAATTGAGGTGTGTTCCGCATCCTCTTTAATTCACATAGAAGTAGCCCATTTCACTGTTGCGGACAATTTTCATTTGAGGCATTACTGAGCCTGATAAACTTCTCTCGTTGACGAGAGCATAGCACTTCCCCACCAGGAGAAGTACGCAGACAGTTGTGCATCTCCATTCAGAACAGAACTTGCATGAACTTTGTACACCCTGTTACATTTTCCAGTGGGCACCCGCATTCCCTTCATTGTTGTTTTCCTTCCTAATAACAACTTTGGACATGTGTCAAACTAAGTGCCTTATTACATTATCATTCTGGTTTCTATATATCATGTCGTTGTTTTTACTGTAGCACACACTATGTATTTATGTATGAATGGAGCATAATGTGTTTACTGTTTTATTCGTGTTTTCAAGTACTGGTAACAAATCATGTATTCCGATTATTTCATAGATTATAATGGACACATATGATGTCTGTAAAATACTTTTTTGAATGTTGTAATGATTATGATGAGCTAATACTAGCTAATTTCCAGCTAGGGTTCCCGCAGCAGTCTAAGGCACTGCATCTCAGTGCAAGAGGCATCACTGCAGACCCTGGTTCAAATTCAGGCTGTATCACATCTGGCCGTGATTGGGAGTCCCATAGGGCGGCGAACAATTGGCCTAGGGTTGCCTGGGTTTGGCCGGGGTAGGCCGTCATTGTAAATAAGAATTTGTTCTTAACTGACATGCCTAATTAAATAAAGGTTAAATGTGTGGCACCATGTTTGTTAACATCATACAATGCATTCTGGTTGTTATGTAAATGTCTGTCAGACCAACATGAGGTGAATGGATGGTTCACTTGTCTTCCGAGTAAAATCCTGAAATGATGGTAAACAACACACCCACTTCAACATGCATACTGCAAAAATACCGAATTCATCTTGAACCTCTTATCTTTGGTTGACGTGGGGGAAAATAACATGGCAGCGTGCTCAAACTATACATTCTCTGATACTTTCAATTTTTTGAAAGTGTTTAACTCAATTATGTTGTCACTGGTAGCTCACCCATGATGTGATGAATTGTAAATAGTACTTGCTATCAGCTAATTCATATTCGGCGATGTCATTTACAAAATAGCCTCCAACACTTTACTCAGCAGTCTACCACAGTGCCATAGGTTCTGTATCCAAAGCCCCGTATACTACTCACCACTGCAACCTGTATGCTCTCTTTGGCTGGTCCTCGATTCATATTCGTCTTCAAACCCACTGGCTCCAGGTCATCTATAAGTCTTTGCTAGGTATTGCTCCGCCTTATCTCAGCTCACCGGTCACCATAGCAACACTCACCCGTAGCACGCGCTCCAGCAGGTATATTTCACTGGTCATCCCCAAAGCCAACTCCTACTTTGGCCGCCTTTCCTTCCAGTTCTCTGCTGCCAATGACTGGGTAACCAAATTTTTTTTTTTTTCCTATGATCCGGCATATGAAATTTAAAGTCAATCAACCCAAAATATTTTTTGGCTTCATTGGACACAATGGTCTTGCAGTTCTAGAAACTAAATAACTTGCTGTGAATTCTTAAGGCTATTGGTAAAAAAAAATATGTATTGACTTGAAACGGTCTGTGTCTGCCTGGCTGGTTGGCTGGCTGGCTGGCTGCATGCCTGTCAGTCTGTCTGCCTAACTGCCGCCTGCCTGTCGACCTGCCTGCCTGCCTGTCTGTCAGTCTGACTGTCTGAATAAAGGGGAAGGAGAGAGAGAGAGAAAGGGGGGCTAGTGAGGCAGGGGGAGAGCGGGGAGAGTGTAAAGGACGGATGAGGGAGATAGAAGAGGGAGGGGAAGGGAGGGAGGGAGAGAGAATGGAGGGTTAGGAGGGAGATAGATAGAGAGAAAGGGAGCGTGAGGGAGGGAGGGGGAGAGAG
The DNA here is from genome assembly GCF_013265735.2 of Oncorhynchus mykiss. Classification (NCBI taxonomy): domain Eukaryota; kingdom Metazoa; phylum Chordata; class Actinopteri; order Salmoniformes; family Salmonidae; genus Oncorhynchus; species Oncorhynchus mykiss. The sequence goes on along the minus strand of NC_048586.1, from coordinate 4,229,979 downwards.
AGTAGAGGCGAGAGAGGTGAGATGAGAGGAGGGGGAGGCAGGGAAAGAAGGAGAGAGAGATAATGACTGGAGAGGAAGGAAAGAGAGAAGGGGAGACAAAGAGGGAGAAGGTCCAGGTAATCTATAAGTCTTTGCACGTTATTTGACACCTCATTTGGCCGCCTTTCCTTCCAGTTCTCTGCTGCTAATGACTTGAACGATTTGCAAAAATCACTGAAGTTGGAGACTTATATCTCCCTCACTAACTTTACCTGTCAGCTGTCAGAGCAACTTACCAATCATTGCAGCTGTACACAGCCCATCTGTAAATAGCCCACCCAACCAACTACCTACCTCATCCCCATATTTGTTTTTGTTTTTCTGCTCTTTTGCACACAAGTATTTCTACTTGCACATCCTCATCTGCACATATATCACTCCAGTGTAAATTGCTAAATTATAATGACTTTACCACTATTGGCCTATTTATTGCCTCACCTCCTTACTTCATTTGCACACATTGCATACCGATTTTTCTATTGTGTTATTGACTGTATGTTTGTTAATCCCATGTGTAACTCTGTGTTTTTGTTTTTGTCGCACTGCTTTTGCTTTATCTTGGCCAGGTCGCAGTTGTCAATGTTAACCAGGCCTACCTGGTTAAATAAAGGTGAAATAAAAAGAAAGAAATGATCAGTCTATAATTTTAACGGTAGGTTTATTTGAATAGTGAGAGACAGAATAACAACAAAAAAATCCAGAAAAACGCATGTCAAATGTTATAAGTTGATTTGCATTTTAATGAGGGAAATAATTATTTGACCCCCTCTCAATCAGAAAGATTTCTGGCTCCTAGGTGTCTTTTATACAGGTAACGAGCTGAGATTAGGAGCACACTATTAAAAGGAGTGCAGTTTGTTACGTGTATAAAAGACACCTGTCCACAGAAGCAATCAATCAATCAGATTCCAAACTCTCCACCATGGCCAAGACAAAGAGCTCTCCAAGGATGTCAGGGACAAGATTGTAGACATACAGAAGGCTGGAATGGGCTACAAGACCATCGCCAAGCAGCTAAGTGAGAAGGTGACAACAGTTGTTGCGATTATTCGCAAATGGAAGAAACACAAAAGAACTGTCAATCTCCCTCAGCCTGGCGCTCCATGCAAGTTCTCACCTCGTGGAGTTGCAATGATTATGAGAACGTTGAGGAATCAGCCCAGAACTACACGGGAGGATCTTGTCAATGATCTCAAGGAAGCTGGGACCATAGTCACCAAGAAAACAATTGGTAACATACTACGCCGTGAAGGACTGAAATCCTGCAGTGCCCGCAAGGTCCGACTGCTCAAGAAAGCACATATACAGTGCCTTGCGAAAGTATTCGGCCCCCTTGAACTTTGCGACCTTTTGCCACATTTCAGGCTTCAAACATAAAGATATAAAACTGTATTTTTTTGTGAAGAATCAACAACAAGTGGGACACAATCATGAAGTGGAACGACATTTATTGGATATTTCAAACTTTTTTAACAAATCAAAAACTGAAAAATTGGGCGTGCAAAATTATTCAGCCCCATTTACTTTCAGTGCAGCAAACTCTCTCCAGAAGTTCAGTGAGGATCTCTGAATGAACAAATGTTGACCTAAATGACTAATGATGATAAATACAATCCACCTGTGTGTAATCAAGTCTCCGTATAAATGCACCTGCACTGTGATAGTCTCAGAAGTCCGTCAAAAGTGCAGAGAGCATGATGAAGAACAAGGAACACACCAGGCAGGTCCGAGATACTGTTGTGAAGAAGTTTAAAGCCGGATTTGGATACAAAAAGATTTCCCAAGCTTTAAACATCCCAAGGAGCACTGTGCAAGCGATAATATTGAAATGGAAGGAGTATCAGACCACTGCAAATCTACCAAGACCTGGCCGTCCCTCTAAACTTTCAGCTCATACAAGGAGAAGACTGATCAGAGATGCAGCCAAGTGGCCCATGATCACTCTGGATGAACTGCAGAGATCTACAGCTGAGGTGGGAGACTCTGTCCATAGGACAACAATCAGTCGTATATTGCACAAATCTGGCCTTTATGGAAGAGTGGCAAGAAGAAAGCCATTTCTTAAAGATATCCATAAAAAGTGTCGTTTAAAGTTTGCCACAAGCCACCTGGGAGACACACCAAACATGTGGAAGAAGGTGCTCTGGTCAGATGAAACCAAAATTGAACTTTTTGGCAACAATGCAAAACGTTATGTTTGGCGTAAAAGCAACACAGTTGAACACACCATCCCCACTGTCAAACATGGTGGTGGCAGCATCATTTGGGCCTGCTTTTCTTCAGCAGGGACAGGGAAGATGGTTAAAATTGATGGGAAGATGGATGGAGCCAAATACAGGACCATTCAGGAGGAAAACCTGATGGAGTCTGCAAAAGACCTGAGACTGGGACTGAGATTTGTCTTCCAACAAGACAATGATCCAAAACATAAAGCAAAATCTACAATGGAATGGTTCAAAAATAAACATATCCAGGTGTTAGAATGGCCAAGTCAAAGTCCAGACCTGAATCCAATCGAGAATCTGTGGAAAGAACTGAAAACTGCTGTTCACAAATGTTCTCCATCCAACCTCACTGAGCTCGAGCTGTTTTGCAAGGAGGAATGGGAAAAAATGTCAGTCTCTCGATGTGCAAAACTGATAGAGACATACCCCAAGCGACTTACAGCTGTAATCGCAGCAAAAGGTGGCGCTACAAAGTATTAACTTAAGGGGGCTGAATAATTTTGCACGCCCAATTTTTCAGTTTTTGATTCGTTAAAAAAGTTTGAAATATCCAATAAATGTCGTTCCACTTCATGATTGTGTCCCACTTGTTGTTGATTCTTCACAAAAAAATACAGTTTTATATCTTTATGTTTGAAGCCTGAAATGTGGCAAAAGGTCGCAAAGTTCAAGGGGGCCGAATACTTTCGCAAGGCACTGTACATGCCAGTCTGAAGTTTGCCAATGAACATCTGAATGATTCAGAGGACAACTGGGTGAAAGTATTGTGGTCAGATGAGACCAAAATGGAGCTCTTTGGCATCAACTCAACTCACCGTGTTTGGAGGAGGAGGAATGCTGCCTATGACCCCAAGAACAACATCCCCACGTCAAACATGGAGGTGGAAACATTATGCTTTGAGTTTTTTTTTCTGCTAAGGGGACAGGACAACTTCACCGCATTAAAGGGACGATGGACGGGGCCAAGTACCGTCAAATCTCGGGTAAGAACCTTCTTCCCTCAGCCAGGGCATTGTAAATGGGTCGTGGATGGGTATTCCAGCATGACAATGACCCAAAACACACGGCCAAGGCAACAAAGGAGTGGCTCAAGAAGGAGCACATTAAGGTCCTTGAATGGCCTAGCCAGTCTCCAGACCTTAATCCCATAGAACAGGGGTGTCAAAGTCAAATGGACGGAGGGCCAAATAAAAAAATCAGCTACAAGACGAGGGCCGGACTGTTCGAATGTTCATTGAAAAATTTTTAAATGACGCATATAGTCTAGTGAACCTAATTGAACCTACTGAAAACCTAACAAATATATTACAAATATGACCAGATAAATAAAGCAATATTTTCTTATGGCTCTGTCAGTAATCTTTAATTTTCAACAGACACAAAAGACAAATTTCCTTTATATAAATATCCCCATAACATGAACATTAAATGAAAGAAACCGGTATTCAAGGCACCATCAGTAGACTATATTTTCTATTTTAGCAAAAGTGGGCAAAATTTACTTCAAAGAAAAAACAATAATAGCAATTTTCTATCATCCACTCAACTGAAATATTTTTAAAATATAATTGGATTGAAATACAAAAAAATAAAGTGCAAAAATCTATTAATCAAAAACAACACTTTGTTTAAGGAGAAGTAACATGCAGTGAAAACAAATATTAAATTTTAACTTTTAAACTTGAACTGAGTAAAAACTCTAAATATGTGATTGCACAGTAATGTTCACTTGTTTGAGGTTGAGGGTGATACTTGGTGGTGTCCCATCTTTTCCACAAGTTCATCAATGTTCGGGGTAAGGCTCTGAGCTGAAGAAATCCTCAGAATTGAGTGGAGGTGTTCAGCAGTAAGTCGACTTCTGTGTGATGTTTTGTTCAGGTTCATCAAAGAAAACAGTTGTTCACACAGGTATGTGCTGCCAAACATAGACAACGTTTGAGCAGCCTGGATGCGCAGCTGGGGCATTGTGCCGGGGAGGAAACGGGCGAACTCCGCAGCACCCACTGCCGCATATTTTGCCCTCAGTGCATCATTGCATTGGAGGTCAATCAACTCCATTTGGAGGTTTGGTGGTGAGCTTTCCACGTCAACAGCAAATGGGTTACCGAGCAGTTCCAACCTGCTTTTTTGTGCTTCAAAGTCAGCAAATCGGCGTCGAAAGTCAGCGGCAAGCATACCTATTTTATCAGCCAACTGTGTGCTTGGGAACGCACTGGTAGAGAGCTTCTCTTTCATGGTCTGGCAGCTGGGAAAGTGGCTCAAATTTTCTTTCCGCATCTGCGTCTCCCACAGAGTCAGTTTGGTTTTAAATGCCTTCACTGTACTGTACATATCAGAGATGACACGATCCCGACCCTGCAGCTGCAAGTTTATTGCATTCAGATGACTCGTAATGTCACACAGAAAAGCCATTTCACACAGAAACATTTCGTCTCGGAGTTGTGTTGTGTCTTTCCCTTTGCTGTCCAAGAACAGACAAATCTCCTCACGAAGCTCGAAACATCTTTGAAGCACCTTTCCCTGGCTTAGCCATCGCACCTCTGTGTGATAAGGCAAATCACCATGCTCCGTTTCTAACTCCGTCAGAAATGCCTTGAACTGGCGGTGATTCAAACCTTTGGCTCTGATAAAGTTAACTGTGCGCGTGATGATGCTCATTACATGCTCCATTTTCAAGGCTTTACCGCACAACGCTTCCTGGTGTATGATACAATGATAAGCTGTCAGCTCACCTGTCGCGTTTTCCTCTTGCATCTTTTCCCGTATCTTCGCCACCAGTCCGCTCCTGTGTCCACACATCGCAGGTGCTCCGTCGGTTGTCAAACCCACGAGTTTTTCCCAAGGCAGCTCCATCTCATTTACACATCTTGACACCTCTTCATACAAATCATGCCCCGTAGTTGTGCCATGCATAGGACGTAAAGCCAAAAACTCCTCTGTCACGCTTAGGTTGGAGTCCACTCCGCGGATGAAAATTGACAACTGGGCAATGTCAGAAATGTCGGTGCTCTCATCCACAGCCAAGGAATATGCAATAAAATCTTTTCCCTTTTTCACAAGCTGCTCTTTTAGATTGATGGACAACTGGTCTACTCTCTCGGCAATGGTGTTTCTGCTCAGACTCACATTTAAAAAGAGTTGCCTTTTTTCTGGGCAAACTTCGTCACAAACTTTAATCATGCAGTTTTTGATGAAATCCCCCTCCGTAAATGGCCGGGCTGATTTAGCGATCTCTTCTGCCAAAATAAAACTGGCCTTGACAGTTGCGTCCGCGTGTGTGTCCGCGTGTTTCGTTTCATAATGTCGTCTCAGATTATACTCTTTCAGTACCGCCACACTTTCTCCACACAGAAGACACACAGGTTTTCCAGCTACCTTCGTGAACATATACTCCGACTCCCACCTTGTTTGAAACCCCCGGTTCTCAGTATCCACCTTCCGTTTTGCCATTTTTGATGGGTATCTGAAAGTTAATTTTACTGTGATGCTGACGACTGCTGTGCCAATAAATATTGAAATGAAGCAGCCTACTGCTCGGTGCGTCACCTTTGCATTGTGGGAAATGTAGTATTGGTGCGTGTAAAAGATCTGCGGGCTGCCGGCTTGCTGCGGGCCGGTTCTAATAATAAATCAAGATCATCCCAGGGGCCGTAAAAAACCTTCTTGCGGGCCGGATGTGGCCCGCGGGCCTTGACTCTGACATATGTGCCATAGAACATCTGTGGAGGGAGCTGAAGGTTCGAGTTGCCAAATGTCAGCCTCGAAACCTTAATGACTTGGAGAAGATCTGTAAAGAGGAGTGGGACAAAATCCCTCCTGAGATGTGTGCAAACTTGGTGGCCAACTACAAGAAACGTCTGACCTCTGTGATTGCCAACAAGGGTTTTGCCACCAAGTACTAAGTCATGTTTTGCAGAGGGGATCAAATACTTTTTTCCCTCACTGTAAGTGTTCTAATCACATTGGTTTGAGCGTACACTGCAGGGACCACTGTAAAATGATCACGCCGTCTAGAATGATCACACCTGTGTGTTTGTATGTGTCAAAGGGTTAATCCAATTAACAATTAATTAATTTGCCCTTCCCCACATTACATGGCAGAAAGCTAGGCCTTGCTTGAAGCCTAACCTAGAGTTAATGTGCTTTTGAGTGACATCGACAGAACGGTTGAGGCTAGAAAACAAATTCATGCATGGGATCGTTCAACAGACGCAAGCCTACATCTGACCATGTGAAATTAATTATTCACAGTGAAAACTTGGTCCCACAGAGAACAAGGCTTTTTTCCATAGAAAAGCATTACCTTCAGCCCTCACATAACCATGATGCCCCTGTTGACTACGATTGAGCTAGCTAACCGTCCTTGCACACAACCAATCTTATAGGAATGCCCTGTGTTGAGGTACAGCTTCCTGTGGCAACAGGAAATGTCTTAATTCATCCTCAACATGGTCCTTCATTCTCTCTCTTCCATCCTCTGTAGAATGGTAAATTCGTACTGTAAAGACTTGAAACTCAAGGCATCATTAAAGAGTGTCCCCAGGAGGGTGTACGTTGAATTTTAGTTCCTGCGATTACAGGAAGTGACTTAATTGGGGGTCAAAGCTGCGGTCTCAAAGAGTTAAAAAGGTTTACTCTTACCAAATGTTACGTATTTGTGACCGGGGCAAAAAAAAAAGTCAATCAACCCAAAACATGTTTGACCTTCATTGGACACAATGGTCTTGCAGTTCTAGAACTAAGAGCATTGTCATGAATTCTGAAGAGACTTTCTGACTTTCTGACTTGAAACTGTTTGTGTCTGTCTGTCTGTCTGCCTAACTGCCTGCATGCCTGTCAGCCTGCTTGTCTGTCTGTGTCTGTTTGTCTGCCTGCGTCTGTCTGATTACAGGAAGTGACTTAATTGGGGGTCATAGGGGCAGTTTCGAAGGGTTACCATTTTTTAATTTTCTATGACCCGGCATATGACATTTAAGTCAATCAACACAAAATAATTGTTGGCCTCCATTGGACATAATAGTCTTGCAGTTCTAGAAACTAAGAAACATGTTGTGATTTCTTAAGGATATTGGTCAAAACATGTTTTTATTGACTTGAAACTGTCTGTGTCTGCCTGGCTGGCTGGCTGGCTGGCTGCCGGCCTGTCTGTCTGTCAGTCTGTCTGGATAAAGGGGGAGGAGAGAGAGAGAGAGAAAATGTGGATAGTGAGGCAGGGGGAGAGCGGGGAGAGCAAGAGGGAGAGTTTAAAGGAGGGATGGGGAGATAGAGGAGGCAAGGAAAGAGAGATGCAATGAGGGAAAGGGAGGGAGGGAGAGAGAATGGAGGGGTAGGAGGGAGATAGAAAGAGAGAGTGAGAGAAAGGGAGAGTGAGGGAGGGGGAGAGACAGTAGAGGAGAGAGAGATGAGAGGGGGGGCAGGGAAAGAAGGAGAGAGAGGGGGGAGAGTGAGGAAGGGGGGACAAAGAGGGAGAGGGTGAAGGAGGGACAGGGGAGAGAGAGGAGGGAGCAAGATGAGAGGAGGTGGAGGTAGGTAAAGAAAGAGGGAGAGAAAGGAGGGGGAGGAGGGATAAGGAGAGAAGGGGGAGAGTGAGGGAGGGTTACAGAGGGGAGAGAGAGACAGATAGGGTAATAGATGGGGAGATGGTTGATAGGATAAAAGAATGGGGAGAGAGACAAGGGAATGAGGGGGATAAAGAGAAGGTAGAGATTGAGAGAAAGACAGACATAAGATAAACAAGAAAAACGTCAACCTTGTGACACTCATATTTTCCTATTGACTGCAATGTATTGAGAAAAACGTCAACCCTGTGACACTCATCTTTTCCCATTGACTGCAATGTATTGACAAAAATGTTAATTCTGTGACACTCATCTTTTCCCATTGACTGCAATGTATTGACAAAAACTTCAACCCTGTGACACTCATCTTCTCCCATTGACTGCAATGTATTGAGAAAAACTTCAACCCTGTGACACTCATCTTTTCCAATTGACTGCAATGTTTTGAGACAAACGTCAGCTTCTGTGACATTTTACCTTTTTTGCAAAACGTGCCAGGATGACATTTTTCTATGATATCATGTTGCGAGAGGAAAGGGAGTGTAGCCAGTTTGGATGATTGGTCCCAAAATACAAGCTGAAATGGGTTTCCCGTGTTCCTTTAAAGTGACCCATGCCTGGTGGTGTAGTGTAAAATTCTGCACCCCATGTTTGTGTTGTATCAGATGTGGTGACTGGCAGAAACTATTAGTAATTGTCTAAGTGCTCCGGAGTGTCAAAGCTGTCCATCATTCATCTCTCTCCCTCCTCTCCGTCTCTCTCCATCTCTTTCTTCAGCTTCTCATAATATTTTCACTGAACTACGGAGGACAAACTACTTTCAGTGATGGAGTTGTCAAGTTGGTGCTTTAACTTGAGAAAATATATGACCTTGGGAAGAACACAGTCTACTGACATGTGTTCCTGGGATTTGGTGCAGGGGAAAATTAAAGAGGCATTTATGTGTTCCTTCTTTTGTTCTTTGATACTTTTACAAACTCAAGACTGTATGAGCTTTCTTGTCATAGCTCATTGCAGTTGAGGATAACCTTAACTTGACATTTAAGAAAATAGATTTCAAACTAAATCTACTTTAAGAATGGACAAATCCAGCTCATATGTGTATATCTCTTATACCCTCCAAACACAAGAACAGAGCTTCAATTGAATGACTGAATTTCAATAAGAGACCCGGGACCCAAATTAAAGTCAGCAAACACCAACCTTGTAATCACTGTGCAGTGTGCCAATGGGCTATTGGTTCTTCTCTTCTTCATTGGCACTAAGTTAAATTAGGAGAGAGATAATGTTGACCTAAATTTGAACCTATTTCATGTTTTCAAGTAAGTGCAATTGGAGGAAAGGACACAAGGAGGGGACGCCAGTTCAGTCTATTGAAATAGACCCTTTTATTTTTTCTCATTCATCAAATCGATCAGGCATGCAGGGTGTTCTGTCCAGCACTGAGATACAATAACAGGCCCACCCTACAGGAAACAATACACTTGGACAGTCACAAAGTTAAAGAAAAATGAAAATAATAAACATTAGTGGAGACACCTTGCAGTTTTTAAGACAGTGCCGTGGTTAGTAGAAAATAACTGTGTGAGATTCATTCACTGTTAAATAAGTGAAATCACCCCAGAGCTAGCCAAGATGCTTAGCTAGCCAAGTAAAGTTGTTTATAGTTAGTCAGCAACCAACCTACATTTTTGCTAGCCATAGTGCTGCTATGCCAATAACATGTCTCAAAAATAATTACAAAATGCTCCGTCTCTGCTCAAATTTCATTTGGCCTTTTGTGTGCCGCAATTTTCCCCAACCCGGAAGTACAAAAAAAAAATATATATGTTTACGCTAAAGTAAGAAATTGGTTAAGGCTAGAATTAAGGTTAGGCTAATAGTTAAGGTTCAATGGACAAAATCGATTTGCAGTTAATAGCCCTTCGAATGTGCCTGTTTAAAGCCTCCCAGGACTTGTTTTGTGCTGCCACATGTCGAGCTGCCGTAGAGTAACAGTGTGATGTATTAATGGCTCCCTGTGTCCAAATAGACTTTCTCTCACTTCCTCTGGGGAGGAGAAAAATCATTAGTTATTTTAATGGGTGTCAAATATGTTTTCCAAATCTACTAAAAGGTTATCGTTGTTACACGTGGACAAGTGGTTATATCTGAATCAATGTTAACTTTGTTACCAGGGAAATTTACTGCTTTCTCCCTCTGACCGCCGCCGTGCACCAACTCCTGTTTTTACAAAGCGGCAGCACCAGGCTGATTTATATCGCCACAGTGACTGACTGCTCTTTGATAAAGGAGAGAAAGCATATCAAACACTTACTTTATTTTGATTAAGATGTCTAACACACCAGGTTGTATGTACTTGGGGCGGCAGCTGGACGTTACTTTAGGCAGCAGGTAGGCTAGTGGTTAGTGCATTGGGCCAGTAACCGAAAGGTTGCTGGATCAAATCACAGAGCTGACAAGGTAAATGCTGGGGATGATTAGCTGGCTATGAGGGGCAGGTAGGAAAATTAGCCAGGATTCTGGAGTTAACAACCCTACTCTTAAGATAAGTGCAATGTGATCTTTAGTGACCACCAGAGTATGTGAGTGGAGAGGAGCGTACCAAATTTGACTGGAACAAGGAAGAGATTCCCAAAGGCTGGAGCATCGGCCCACTCGCTTGCTCCAATTTTTCTCCAGTAGCGCTCACTTCACAAGCTCTGGGCCTTGCTTTAGCTACTGTCATGGAGTTCGCTAACTATTTTCATAGAGAAACTGAAAGAACACACAGGTGCAAAATCAAGGTGACTTACAAAGGTAAGGACCAGGAGTGGGAGGAGTGTGGCGATATATTGTCCACAACTAAAGAATCCTTGTGGAATCTAAAAATACACGTATCCCAAAAGCATGTTGTACTTATTACCTGTACTTACTACATGCTAACAGAAAGGAATGAGGTGGGTAGATACCTAAGTGTGTCATTGTAGCAAAGTATTTATAAACAAATTAACAGTTTTGTTCATTTTTGTTCTATTATCTATACAATAGGCCATCATTGATTTTGAAGCTATAGCAAAATTACTAATAAGCCATTTTAGTTTAATTTATATTTAATTGTAATCAAGTCACAGCCTATATGCACAATTTATAGAATTTATTACAACATTTTGTTTAAATGCTGAGCACTTTATTTCCCGACCAGCTTATTGTGTCGCAATCGCAAATGCTTCACAATGTATTGATTTGTAGGCTATAGCCTTGAAATAATTGAAATAATATAGCCTAAATCATTCATTTTCATTATTTCTTAGGCTCCCTGTCTGGCTCCGGATCTATTTAGTGTTTACATGCTGTTTAATATGACATGTAGCTTTTTTGAAATGATAAGCGCTTCCTACATTCAATTTTTCATGTTTGTACAAATAGTTTTCATTCAAATCCATATGGTCCGGTGTCAACACTTCAAAACCAAACGGTGGGTCCCGGTAGTAACAAAAATAGATGGTTGTTGGTTAAATTGTGATTTTAATGAATGGTGCATCAGTTGCTTTTCCTGTGAGCGCAGAGGAGATTTTAGCAGAGAGGTTGGAAAGGACATGGAGCGCCGCTCCATGAGCTGGATTTCCAACAGCTCAACTCCACTCACATGCTCTGACCACAGAGAGTCAGGACAACCATTTAACATCCAATCCGAAAGACAGAACCCTAAACAGGGCAATCACTGCCCTAGGGCACTGAGATCTTTTTTTTGACCAGAGGAAAGAGTGCCTCTTACTGGCCCTCCAACACAATTTCCAGCAGCATCTTGTCTCCCATCCAGGACTAACCCTGCTTAGCTTCAGAGGCAAGACATCAATGGTATGGTTTGGACACAGGGTATGCTGCTGGCTATTACATTGATGATTTTTTAGGCAAAATCAATCAGTTTTCCACATCAAAACATTACAGTTTCTGGTGAAATGACATGGAAGCAATGTTGATTCAACCAGTTTTTGCCCAGTGGGAAGGTATCCTTGTGAGTACTTTAGGTGATTTTGAATAAAACATTTTTTATGATTTTGTTTATTTAAATAGGCAAGTCAGTTAAGAAATTCTTATTTTACAATGACAGCCTACCCCGGCCAAGCCCTTGCCTAACTGGACCACCCTAAGTGACTCCCAATCACAGCTGGTTGTGATACAGCCCGAGATCAAACCAGGGTCTGTAGTGATGCCAATTGTGCGCCGCCTTACAGGACTCCCGATGACAGCTGGTTGTGATTCAGCTCGGGATCAACCAGGGTCTGTAGTGACGCCTCTAGCACTGCGATGCAGTGCCTTCCTGCGCCCCTCGGGAGTTCAGTGTGTCAAAAAAGAGGGCCTGTTGTCCAGACCTCTGGCAGTCTCTATGGGGGTGCCACAGCGTTCAATTCTTGGGCCGACTCTTCTTTGTATACATCAATGATGTCGCTCTTGCTGCTGGTGATTGTCTGATCCACCTCTATGCGGACGACACCATTCTGTATACTTCTGGCCCTTCTTGGACACTGTGTAAACAAACCTCCAGACAAGCTTCAATGCCATACAACACTCCGTGGCCTCCAACTGCTCTTAAATGCAAGTAAAACTAAATGCATGCTCTTCAACCGATCGCTGCCCGCACCCGCCCGCCCGTCTAGCTAGCATCACTACTCTGGACTGTTTATTTATGTGGACAACTATAAATACCTAGGTTAAACTGTAAACTCTCTTTCCAGACTCACATTAAGCATGTCCAATACAGTGTTAAATCTAGAATCGGCTACCTATTTTGCAACAAAGCATCCTTCACTCATGCTGCCAAACATACCCTCGGAAACTGACTATCCTACCGATCCTTGACTTCTGCAATGTCATTTACAAAATAGCCTCCAACACTCTACTCAGCAAATTGGATGCAGTCTATCACAGTGTCATCCGTTTTGTCACCAAAGCCCCATATACTACCACCAACTGCGACCTGTATGCTCTCGTTGGCGGGCCCTCGCTTCATATTTGTCGCCAAACTCACTGGCTCCAGGTCATCTATAAGTATTTGCTAGGTAAAGCCTTGCCTTATCTCAGCTCACTGGTCACCATAGCAGCACCCACCCGTAGCACGTGCTCCAGCAGGTATATCTCACTGGTCATCCCCAAAGCAAACTCCTCCTTCGGTCGCCTTTCCTTCCAGTTCTCTGCTGCCAATGACTGGAACAAATTGCAAACATCACTGAGGCTGGAGTCTAATATCTCCCTCTCTAACTTTAAGCACCAGCTGTCAGAGCAGCTTACCGTTCATAGCACCTGTACACAGCCAATCTGTAAATAGCACACCCAACTATCTCATCCCCATATTGTCATTTTTTCTCTCCTTTGCACCCATGTATCTCTACTTGCACATTCATCTTCTGCACATCAATCACTTCAGTGTTTAATTGCTGAATTGTAATTATTTCGCCACTATGGCCTATTTATTGCCTTTACCTCCCTAATCTTACTACATTTGCACAAACTGTATAATATTTTCTATTGTGTTATTGACTGTACGTTTGTTTATCCCGTTTGTAACTCTGTGTTGTTTGTGTCGCACTGCTTTGTATATCCTGGCCAGGTCGCAGTTGTAGATGAGAACTAGTTCTCAACTGGCCTACCTGCTTAAATAAAGGTGAAATAAAAAAAATACAAATAAAAAAGCATGTAGTTTTACCTCAACAGACTAATCAGACAGTGCATCTGCCTTTGCCACCGGCAGTGCTTCCAGTGCATTGCTGGTCTGGAGATGTCACAACGAGAGAGAAAGGGAGGGAGAGTTGGGAGAACAAGAGAGATGAGAAAGAGATAGAGTAAGAAAGAAAGAAAGAAAAAAGAAAGTTAGACAGAAAGAAAGAACGGAAGAACGAAAGAACGAAAGAATGAAAGAAAGGGTGTCTAGGCATCACTATTTCTCTTGGGCAAGTTATCTTTATTTAATAAAGTGTCTTTGTATTAAGATGGATACTTCAAATGGTCTTTTGTCCCTACAATCACAGCAGAGGGAGGCAGAACTCACAGATTTCTCACAGAATTTATTATTAATAAGTACATCAGTGTGAGAGAGATATCCCGGGGACTCAAACAGTCGCCGGGCGAATCATTCATCAAACATAACAAATATCACAATACACAGGATACAGGCTCTCTAATAATGGATAATTGATGAGCGAGTTTGTGGGTGCAGTTGATTATTGTTGACGGTTCATTATTTTACAGTTTACCACTAATGATAAACTGTTTGTTGAGGGAAGCACTTTGGGAGCTACAGTATGCAATTAGGGGATGAATCATCTATTCTCAATATGATTAATTGTTCCTTGGGGCCGTTTGCTCATCATAAGGATGTGAGTAAGGATTAAATGCCTGCACTCAATGCTCATCTATTCTTGCTACACTTTCCGTATGTTACTACAAAGACAAGCATGGGTATTAACGATGATGCTTTCTTCAACAGTATTTTACATTTCTAAGACTTGCGTAGTTCATGACAACCCCAGTAATTCCCCCCATTGACAGGATGAAGAATGTACAATGGCAAAACAAATGCGTTTGTGGTATTTTTCACTGCTAGGGGCAGACTAGGTCACCTCAAGGCAGCCTCATGCACAGTTCTATTTAGGATAGGGAAGCACCTAAAGACAGACAGATGGGACTCATATGATGACTGTTATAGGAGGCAGCCCCAACCCCCTGCCCACAACCTGTGCTCCTGTATTGGATTTGTAAGAACCCATACCAGCGTTGACACATGTACATAATAGGATCTGCATCTAGGGTCAGGACTCCAATACATTTAGCTCCTTTATGGTCCATACCATGTTACAGCTGAGAAGGGGGGTGACCCATCTGGCTTGTGTCTCAAGGAGCTCCTGTGTGACAATTTAGCCGGTGTCCCATGTAGACCGGTGGTGCTAATGTCATTCTTATTGCATTAACACTAATTAACTGAAGCAAAACGCTGTGAATCCTGTATCAGAAAGCTATAACAAAACGTGCGTCAGGAAACATCCCACTCTCTCTATCTGAGTCTGGTGAGACTTCTGTTTCATTTCATGAGTTTGGGTTGATGATAGTAACATCATTGAATAGCCTCTCAGATATTTCAGTACGTCAGTCCCTGGGCGACCAAAATGGCCGGAGTGTGCGAGCGAGTAATAACTCAGTCCAGTCTGTGGACTGAGTTACTAGGTGGGATATGTCATAGTAAGTGTCACAGTATATGTCATAGTAAGTACATTTTTCCTCAATAAAGTGGCATTCAGCAAAGTCACTGCTAGTAGGTAGTAGGTAATAATTATGGACAGAGCATGACATACTGGGGACTGAGACAGTGCCAGCCCAGTTAATACATATTGATTCGTCCAAAGCATTACATATGAATCTTAACTTCTCTAGCGTAAGGGGCAGCATTTGGAATTTTGGATGAAAAGCATGTCCAAATTAAACTAGCTTCAACTCGGGCCCAGAAGATAGGATATGCATGTAATTGGGAGCTTTGGATAGCAAACACTCTAAAGTTTCCAAAACTGTTGAAATAATGTCTGTGAGTATAACAGAACTGATTTGGCAGGCGAAAACCTGAGACAAATCCATTCAAGAAGTAGGATTTTTTTGTTGTAGTATTCTATTCAATGCCATTACAGTATCCATTGACTAAGGACTCAAATTACAGTTCCTATGCCTTCCACTAGATGTCAACAGTCTAGAAATTATTTCAGGCTTGTATTCTGAAAAATGAGGGAGTAAGAGCAGTCGGAATGAGTGGACCCTGCCGTGTCACAGAGCTTTTTTCATGAGCGCGACCAGAGAGAGTGCCTTTCTTGTTTACCTTTTATATTGACAACGTTATTGTCCGTTTGAAATATTATAGCTAATTTAGACTAAAAACAACCTGAGGATGGAATATAAACATTGTTTGATATGTTTCTATAAACTTTACGGATACAATTTCGATCTTTTGTCTTCATGTTGCGACTGCGTTTGAGCCTGTGGATTACTGAAGAAAATGCGCAAACAAAACTGAGGTTTTCGGATATAAAGGCAGACTTTATCGAACAAAAGGAACATTGATTGAATAAATGAATGTCTTCTGAGTGCAAACATATGAAGATCATCAAAGGTAAGGGATTAATTTTCTCTTTATTTCTGACTTGTGTAACTCTTCTACTTGGCTGGTTACTGTTTGTAATGATGTCTGCTGGTCTATGTTCTCAAATAATTGTAAGATATGCTTTCGCCGTGAAACATTTTTTAACCTCTTGATCCTACTTGAGACGCAGACGTCTCAAGTAGGCACCTGGAAATGCAAATGCGCTATGCTAAATGCTAAATGTACTCGTTAAAACACAAACGTTCATTAAAATACACATGCAGGGTATTGAATTAAAGCTACACTCGTTGTGAATCTAGCCAACAAGTCAGATTTCTAAAATGCTTTTCGGCGAAAGCATGAGAAGCTATTATCTGATACCATGCAACACCCAAATATACCTGAAGGGGACGTAAACAAAATAATTAGCATAGCCGGCGCTACACAAAAACGCAGAAATAAAATATAAAACATTCATTACCTTTGATGATATTCTTTGTTGGCACTCCTATATGTCCCATAAACATCACAATTGGGTCTTTTTCCCGATTAAATCCGTCCATGTATGCCCAAAATATCCATTTGTATAGCCTGTCTGGTTCAGGAAAAAAGCTCTCTTCCAACACGCAACGTAATTTTTTAAAATTATATAAGTTGCCTATATTCTTTGACAAAACACTTCAACCTACTCTTGTAACCCAACTTTAGGTATTTGTAAACGTTAATAAGCGATCAAATTGATCACTGGGCGATCTGTATTCAATAGCAGCTACTCAAGAAAACAATGTCCATTTTTCTCTCTTTCAAAATCGATTGTTGTAGGTTGGATGGAACGAAGGATCTACTGGTCATGTCTCAAAGGATTTATGTCAATGAAAATGACGTTTTTGGCGACATCGTGTGGAAGCTGTAGGAATTGCATCCGTGGCCATATTTAATTTGGTGTCCTTTAAATAATACATGCAAGTGGCGCATGGATATTATTTTCAGCTTTCAGTGACCAGTTTTTCTTGCGCTTTTCGATGAAACACACGCTCTGTTATAGTCACAGCCGTGATTTAACCAGTTTTAGAAACTTCAGAGTGTTTTCTATCCACACATACTAATCATATGCATATACTATATTCCTGGCATGAGTAGCAGGACGCTGAAATGTTGCGCGATTTTTAACAGAATGTTCGAAAAAGGAGGGGGGAGACTGAAGAGGTTTTAAATCTGACACCGTGGTTGGATTCACAAGAAGTTAATCTTTAAACCTATGTTTAATAGTTGTATCTTTTCTGAATTTTACAATGAGTATTTCTGTATTTGATGCTCTGCAATCTCACTGGATGTTCTCCAGGCTAGCGTCCCAAATACCCTAGAGAGGTTAAGATAATAGACATTTAATAAATATTGGAGCAGAAAGTGAATATCCAACAGAGAGTGCAAATAAAAATAAAAAGCCTTCCAATATTGAGATCATATTCGTTATCATATTTCATATTTCATATTTGTTTTGTTTTAAACCTTGCAATAGTGGGAAAAGCAGAATGTTATTTGAGAGTGATCCGTGTGTTTTAAGCAGTAGTGATTGAGGTATTCCTATTGGGAAGGGAGTGCAAATTGAGGGAAACAGATTATGGAGACTAGTGAAAGTAACATAGTGAATGGTAATTGGCTTTCAGATAGCAATCCAATAGTACAATATCTTAGTAATATGAAGAAGTAAGACAGAGGGATTGAGCATTGCGACATAAATTAGAGGCTGCTCACTCTTCAAGGCCTGGTCCACTGCTCTCATGTTTAAGACATCTGTTGTTTGGGTTCGAGATAACCTTCCTGTGGAACAATAGATAACATCCACTACATACTGAACTCAAACAGGCTGTGAGAGATACAGTGGGGAAATTAGGGACAGTTTGTACAGAATTACATGTCAATGCAACAGGTCAAAAAGATTACATTTACAAGAGAGTGGTTTAGAAGGTGCCCAATTCAGCTTTACCGGATATCGTATCATCTGATGTGTCTGAAGTATAAATATTTCTGAAGTATAATTCTGTATATGCATGGGTTTATTAAGACTTCCTGCCCAATATACCATAAACTCGATTAATGATTAAGAATTTTTAGGACTGATTAAAGTGTAGCATACATGTTTATTTTCTTTCTTGGAATGTCCACTACTGTTTTTTTTCATGTTTATCAATAATTCTGTATATCTCCCTTTGAAAGGCTTCCTGAGGCAGGTGCTTCGGAGAGCAGTTAAAAGTGCCCAGATCTAGCTGCTAAGGGACCTCCCAAATTAAGCAAGGCCATTTTGTTTGTGTTTACCCTATGATTGTTTTTGCCACACACATGCCAGCACCCACATACAATCCACCTGTTAATTATGGAGGTGGTCCCTGTACAGGGACCGCTCAGCGGAAATTTCAGAGCGCCACCTATAGTACTTTACTTAGTACTCGTTAAATCTCAAACTTTCATAAAAATACACATGCAAGGTACTGAATTAAAGCTACACTCGTTGTGAATCTAGCCACCAAGTCAGATTTGTAAAATGCTTTTCGGCGAAAGCATGAGAAGCTATTATCTGATAGCATGCACCCCCCAAAATACCAGCACGACACGTAAACAACAGATTTTGCGGTAGCCGGCGCTACCCAAAACGCAGAAATAAAATATAAAACATTCATTACCTTGGACGAGCTTCTTTGTTGGCACTCCTATATGTCCCATAAACATCACAATTGGGTCTTTTTCCCGATTAAATCCGTCATTGTATACTCAAAATGTCATTTGCTGAAGGCCAGTCTGATGCTGCAAAAAGTCCATTTACAAGACGCAACGTCACTTTTTAAAATTACAAAAGTCGCCTATAAACTTTTACAAATCACTTCAAACGACGTTTCTAAACCAACTTTAGGTATTAATAAACGTTAATGATGTATCAAATTGATCACGGGGCGATCTGTATTCGATAGCAGCAAGTCTGGAAAACATCGTAAATTTTTTCAGTTTCACAACATACTGTGGTGCGCCACAAGAAGGGAGGGGTCTATTCGTGTTGTAACCAAGGATAAATGATTCTGATATCGATAGCAATGGTGACATCGTGTGGAAGCTGTAGGCGTTTACAGGGGGTTCGCATATATTTTCTCTCGTCTTAAACAATTCATTGAATGGCGGACGAATATTTTTGTTTTGTTTTTGGTAAACAGTTTTACCAGGGATCTTTACTCCTAAACACGTTCTGTTATAGCCACAGACCCGATTTAACCAGTTTTAGAAACTTCAGAGTGTTTTCTATCCACACATACTTATCATATGCATATACTATATTCCTGGCATGAGTAGCAGGACTTTGAAATGTTGCGCGATTTTTAACAAAAAGCTGCGAAAATTCGCATCATCCATAACAGGTTTTAATGAATATTTGTTAGTGGTTAATGCTCTGTTTGATTTAGAAGTGTTGGGGTCTTTTTATTTGGTTTTAGTGGGCTTTTCACGGGTTATAAAGGATCCAGTACACAAATGAAAGTTTCTGTTGTCTGAGTTTTGGTTGCACACATGTACATTCTCTTGATAAGACGAAATGAACTAAAAACCCAATGTAAACCTGATAACAAAATGTTTGACACGTTTGAAATATCTTTACTTGTTGGGGATAGGGGGCAGTATTTTCACTTTGGATTAATTGTGTGCCCATAGTGAACTGCATCCTACTCTGTACTAGATTGCTAATATATGCATATTATTATTACTATTGGATAGAAAACACTCTGAAGTTTCTAAAACTGTTTGAATTATGTCTGTGACTATAACAGAACTCATAGGGCAGGCAATCTTCCAAACAGGAAGTGAAATTCTGAATGTGGGTCTAATTTTAAGTCATCGCCTCTTCACTTCCAAATAAGATATGGATCTGTTAGTACTTCCTACGCCTTCCACTAGATGTCCTCATTCAGTAGAACGTGGAATGGAGCCTCTGGTGTTAACTTTGCCCGAATGGGAGGGGAATGAGTCACTGTCCTGGCAGAATGCAATTTCCCTGTTGCGCATTTGTCTGTTGATATCACCATCGTTCCATTTGGCTGCAGATGAAAACGTATGCTCCGGTTGGAACGTTATTGGATATATATCAAAATAACATCCTGAAGATTGATTCTCTACTTAGTTTGACCAGTTTATTCGACCTGGAATATATCTTTTTTAAGTTTTCGTCCGAGTTCGCCTGGACCAGCGTCAGCTTTTGGGCACGTGAGCTGAAAGTGCAGCTAATTGGACACTAGTATTGGACATTATGGAACAAAACAACAATTTATTGTGGAACTAGGACTCCTTGCACTGCATTCTGATGAAAGATCATCAAAGGTAAGGGAATATTTATGATGTAATTTCGTATTTCTGTTGAGTCCAACATGGCGGAGAAATATATTTACGTCTTAGCGCCGTCTCAGATTATTGCATGGTAGGCTTTTTTCGTAACGTTTAAAAAATATATGACACAGCGGTTGCATTAACAACCAGTGGATCTTTAATTATATGTAGAACATGTATCTTTCGTCAAAGTTTATGATGAGTATTTCTGTTATCTGGCGTAGCTCTCTGTAATTACTCCGGATATTTTGGAGGCATTTCTGAACATGGCGTCAATGTAAACCGAGATTTGTGGATATAAATATGCATATTATCGAACAAAACATAAATGTATTGTGTAACATGATGTCATATGAGTGTCATCTGATGAAGATTATCAAAGATTAGTGTTTCATTTTATCTCTAATTCTGCTTTTGTGACTATCTTTGGCTGGGAAAAATTGCTGTTTTTTTATTTGGTGGTAGTCTAACATAAATGAAACATTTTTAAAAAAATCGGACATGATGGGTAGATTAACAAGATGTCTATCTTTCGTTTGCTGTATTGGACTTGAGTCTACCCCCTCCTTTTTCGAACATTCTGTTAAAAATCTTTTCAGCGTCCTGCTACTCATGCCAGGAATATAGTATATGCATATGATTAGTATGAAGTTTCTAAAACTGGTTAAATCACGGCTGTGACTATAACAGAGCGTGTGTTTCATCGAAAAGCGCAAGAAAAACTGGTCACTGAAAACTGAAAAAAATATCCATGCGCCACTTGCATGTATTGTTTAAGGGACACCAAATTAAATAGGGCCGAGGTTGCAATTCCTACACCTTCCACACGATGTTGTCAAAAACGTCATTTTCATTGACAAAAATCCTTTGTGTCATGACAAATAGATCCTTCATTCCGTCCAGCATACAGCAATCGATTTTGGAAGAGAGAAAAAGGGACATTGTTTTCTTGAGTAGCTGCTATTGAATACAGATCGCCCAGTGATCAATTTGATCGCTCATTAACGTTTACAAATACCTAAAGTTGGGTTACACAAGTAGGATGAAGTGTTTTGTCAAAGAATATAGGCAACTTATATAATTTTAAAAAATGACATTGCGTGTTGGAAGAGAGCTTTTTTCCTGAACCAGACAGGCTATACAAATGGATATTTTGGGCATACATGGACGGATTTAATCGGGAAAAAGACCCAATTGTGATGTTTATGGAACATATAGGAGTGCCAACAAAGAATATCATGAAAGGTAATGAATGTTTTATATTTTATTTCTGCGTTTTGTGTAGCGCCGGCTATGCTAATTCTTTTGTTTACGTCCCCTTCAGGTATATTGGGGTGTTGCCTGGTATCAGATAATAGCTTCTCATGCTTTCGCCGAAAAGCATTTTAAAAATCTGACTTGTTGGCTAGATTCACAACGAGTGTAGCTTTAATTCAATACCTTGCATGTGTGTTTTAATGAACGTTTGAGTTTTAACGAGTACATTTAGCATTTAGCGTAGTGCATTTGCATTTCCAGGTGCCTAGTTGAGACGTCTGCGTCTCAAGTAGGATCAACAGGTTAATGTGTGAAAGTTAAATATTTCTAAAGAATATTTTTGAAATTCCCGCACCTCCTTTTCAGCTGAATGGGGGGAGGGGGCGGGATTCCCCTAGGGGAACGCCACGCCATAACAGGTTCCTCTTGAAGCAAGGGGGCATTATTTTTATTTTTGGAAAAATAACATTCCCAAAGTAAACGGCCTATTCCTCAGGACCAGATGCTAGAATATGCCTAAAATATTGACATGTTTGGATAGAAAACAGTCTAAAGTTTCCAAAACTGTCAAAATATTGTATGTGAGTATAACAGAACTGATATTGCAGGTGACGGCTTTTTATCTGACGGCTCTGGCAGCTCCTGGCTGGCTGACGGCTCTGGCGGATCCTGGCTGGCTGGCAGCTCTGAAGGCTCCTGGCTGTCTGACGGGCTCTGGCGGCTCCTGGCTGCTGGTGGCTCTGGCGGATCCTGGCTGACTGGCGGCTCCTGGCAGACTGGCGGCTCTGGCGGCTCCTGGCAGACTGGTGGCTCTGGCGGCTCCTTGCAGACTGGCGGCTCTGGCGGCTCCTTGCAGACCTGCGGCTCTGGCAACTCTAGCAGCTCTGGACAGACGGGAGACTCTAGCAGCTCTGGACAGACGAGAGACTCTGGTAGCTCTGGACAGGCGGGAGACTCTAGCATCTCTGGACAGGCGGGAGACTCTAGCATCTCTGGACAGGCGAAAGACTCTAGCAGCTCTGGACAGGCGGGAGACTCTAGCAGCTCTGGACAGGCGGGAGACTCTAGCAGCGCAGGAGAGGAGGAAGGCTCTGGCAGCGCTGAAAAGGCGGGAGCACCCGTGGGGATGAGACGGAGAGACAGCCTGGTGCGGGGTCTGCCACCAGAGGGCTGGTGCGTGGAGGTGGTACTGGATAGACCGGACCGTGCAGGCGCACTGGAGCTCTTGAGCACCGAGCCTGCCCAACCTTACCTGGTTGAATGCTCCCGGTCGCCCTGCCAGTGCGGCGAGGTGGAATAGCCCGCACTGGGCTGTGCTGGCGAACCGGGGACACCATGCGTAAGGCTGGTGCCATGTACGCTGGCCCAAGGAGATGCACTGGAGACCAGATGCGTAGAGCCGGCTTAATGGCACCTGGCTCGATGCCCACTCTAGCCCTGCCGATACGAGGAGCTGGTATGTACCGCACCAGGATATGCACCTGCACTGGGCACACCGTGCAATCAAACAGCATTACGCGGTGCCTGCCCGGTCTCTCTCGCTCGCCGATAAGCACAGGAAGTTGACACAGGTCTCCTACCTGGCTTCGCCACACTCCCTGTGTGCCCCACCCCAATAAATATTTGGGGCTGCCTCTCGGGCTTCCTACCGTGCCGCCGTGCTGACTCCATTCGCTGGTATCCCTCCTCACACTTCTCCAGAAAATCCCAGGCTGGCTCTGTCTATCTGTCTATCTCCTCCCAAGTAGTGACCTCATCCAGATCTCGCTCCCAAGTCCATAAGTCCTGGTTACGCTGCCGCTGCGTGTCACCACGCTGCTTGGTCCTGTTGTGGTGGGTGGTTCTGTAACGGCTTACTTCTGTGGACGAAGGATCGGACCAAAGCGCAGCGTGGTTAGTGTTCAACATGTTTAATAAAGACAATAAACGTGAACACTACAAAATACCAAAACAACAAATGTGAAAAAAACTAAACAGTCCGGTGCATAAACACAAAGACAGAAGACAGGAAACAAACACCCACAAAACCCAACACAAAACAGGCTACCTAAATATGGTTCCCAATCAGAGACAATGACTAACACCTGCCTCTGATTGAGAACCATATCAGGCCAAACATAGAAATGTGAAAACTAGACACACAACATAGAACGCCCACTCAGCTCATGTCCTGACCAACACTAAAACAAAGAAAACACAAAAGAACTATGGTCAGAGCGTGACAATAACCTTTATTATGATTATAATATTACCATACTAATTGGATTGTACAACCCAGAATGAAGGTTTTGAAATTACGAAGTGTCTCGTTTTTTGTGTGTTGATTTCCCTTACTTTAACCTTTCTGATCTCCCCATCCCGGATCCGGGATCGTGAATACAGACTCAAGCTCAGTACTATAACGCAACGTTAACTATTCATGAAAATCGCAAATGAAATAAAATAAATATGCTAGCTCTCAAGCTTAGCCTTTTGTTAACAACACTGTCATCTCAGATTTTCAAAATATGCTTCTCAACCATTGCAAAACAAGCATTTGTTTAACAGTATTGATGGCTAACGTAGCATTTAGCATTAGCATTCAGCTGGCAACATTTACACAAAAAAACAGAAAAGCATTCAAATAAAATCATTTACCTTTGAAGAACTTCAGATGTTTTCAATGAGGAGACTCTCAGATAGCAAATGTTCAGTTTTTCCTGAAAGATTATTTGTTTAGGACAAATCGCTCCGTTTTCTGCGTCACGTTTAGCTATGAAAAAACCCCTGTATCCAGGATTGTGTAAATCTATCAGCAAGCTCATTAGCATAACACAACGTTAACTATTCATGAAAATCGCAAATGAAATGAAATAAATATGCCATCTCTCAAGCTTAGCCTTTTGTAAACAACACTGTCATCTCAGATTTTCAAAATATGCTTCTCAACCATAGTAAAACAATCATTTGTGTAAAAGTAGCTAGCTAGCGTTAGCATTTAGCGTTAGCATTTAGCGTTAGCATTAGCGTTAGCATCCAGCACGCAACATTTCAACAAAAACATAAAAGCCTTCAAATAAAATAATTTACCTTTGAAGAACTTCTGATGTTTTCAATGAGGATACTCTCAGTTAGATGGCAGATGCTCAGTTTTTCCAAAAATATTCTTTGTGTATTAGAAATAGCTCCGTTTTATACATCACATTTGGCTACCAAAAAAAATCAGAAAATTCAGTCCTCAAAACGCGATCTTTTTTCCAAATTAACTCCATAATATCGACTGAAAACATGGCAAACGTTGTTTAGAATCAATCATCAAGGTGTTTTTCACATATCTCTTCATTGATACATCGTTCTTGGACACATGGTTTCTCCCCTATATCAAATGGAAAAGTACGAGCAGCTGGCAATTGCGCACCGAATTCCACGCAGGACACCAGGCGGACACTTGGAAAATGTAGTCTCTTATGGTCAATCTTCCAATGATATGCCTACAAATACGTCACAATGCTGCTAAGACCTTGGGCGAACGACAGAAAGTGTAGGCTCATTCCTTGCGCAATCACAGCCATATAAGGAGACAATGGAAAACAGAGCTTCAGAAATTCTGCTAATTCCTGGTTGATGCATCATCTTGGTTTCGCCTGTAGAAGGAGTTCTGGGGCACTTACAGACAAAATCTTTGCAGATTCTGAAACTTCAGAGTGTCTTATGCATAGTCGAGCATCTTTTCGTGACAAAATATCGCGCTTAAAACGGGAACGTTTTTTATCCAAAAATGAAATAGCGCCCCTAGAGATCTAACAGGTTAATATGAGTATATCATATTTGATATAGATGCTGAAATCTAAACGCTTACATTAAAATGTAATGATTATTGTCACACAAGTGATACGAGGCTAGAATGTAATGGAAATGTTCATGTTTGTGCTATTCTTATAAACAAATTTCTATGTTCTATTCATGTGCTGTTCCATAAACAATTTCTGTGTTCATGCAAGTGGCTGACAAATCCTCACTATCAGTAGCTGCAATTTGGCAGTATGCCCAGATCTTGTTTTGAGAACAAACAAAAGATATCTCAGTTTCAAGGTCTCAGCTTAGAGAGAAGAAGCCTCGTGAGGTAATGGTCTGTCACATGTTATGAACCTGTGTTGGTCAGTCACATGAATAGAACAAAATGGTAATGATTCATTAATTATGCTAAATCATGCAAATATATTTTTTCTGTGTATAGTTGTATATAAGACAACCGCTGGGACTGCCCAGGCAGAGCACTTGACTGATATGTGTACTACGGGGCATTGAGTTGGTTGGATCCTCTCCAGTGCACTGACAAATAAATAGTAATTCATTTAAGATTTACTTTGAGTTTCCCCGTGTAAGAATTTCCACGACAGTGTGTATAGACATTATGGACATTATATGAATAGAAAAGGTGTGTACAGCAGTAGTTATACTGAACAAAAATATAAAGGCAACATGTAAAGTGTTGGTCCCATGTTTCATGAGCTGAAGGAACAGAGATGCCGTGATGAGAAATGGAGGCCCATTGTCGTGTCATTCATCCGCCACCATCACCTCATGTTTCAGCATGATAATGCACGGCCCCATGTTGCAAGCATCTGTACACAATTCCTGGAAGCTCCATGCAAAGGAGATGTGTCATGCTGCATGAGGCAAATGGTGGTCACAATAGATACTGACTGGTTTCCTGATCCACGTGCCTACTTTTTCTAAGGGTATCTGTGACCAGCAGATGCATATCTGTATTGCCAGTCATGTGAAATCCATTAATTGAAATACTGTAACTCAGATAAAACAAGAAACCAATACTTTACATGTTGCGTTTATATTTTTGTTCAGTGTATATAGGATGAGCTCTTGACTAGAATACAGTATATAAAACAGTATGAAGTGGGTAAAACAGTATGTATTTTTTTTAAGTGACCAGTGTTCAAAGACTATGTACATAGGGCAGCAGTCTATAAGGTGCAGGGTTAAGTACCAGGTGATAGCTGGCTAGTAACAATGTCTAAAGTTCAGGGCAGCGTACTGGGCGGAGGCCAGCTAGTGGTGACTAATTAACAGTCTGATGGCCTGGAGATAGAAGCTGTTTTTCACTCTCTCTGTCCCAGTTTTGATGCACCTGTATTTTATCAGCCTTCTAGATGGTAGCGGGGTGAACAGGCCATGGCTCGGGTGGCTGAGAGGCAATGTTCCCTGAAAAGAATTCAGCACTGAGCAAATTTCAGGTCTGCTGAGCTCAAACTTGAACGTTGTGAAAATTCTGTGCAAATTCCGGTGCGTGTTTACTGTGAACACTGAGGCTGTACCTGCCTTAAGTTACAGTTTTATCGGTGGCCAAGTAGCCTACTGTGGCTATTTGATAATAATATAGGCCTACCAGAGTGGCCTACCACCAAAAATGCATCCAACATTTTAAGATGGAAATAGCTGTTCTATCATTCAGCCTAAAGTAGCAGCAAATGTGTGGTGTTCAATGTAGGGCTACATTCCATGAGGATTTTGAAAAAAAACATGCAGGGCTTGACATTAACCTGTTTATCCACTTGTCCTTCAGACAAGGAGGTGATTGAAAATGTTGTGTTGTTTGATGCAACAAAATAAAATGCCATTATTACAGAGAATCAGACAAATGATGCTACCCTCTGCCTATTGGCTACTTAGCTTATTCAAGCCTGTCTCAAAATACAACTCTGCCCCTTTAAGACACAAAAACTATTTACCTGACTTGCTTTTCAAAGATGTCTAGAAATGTACATGTAATGTGCTCTTGTTGGAAGCAATCACTCTCCTATTGCTGACTACCAATTATATACAACTGGGCTAATAACTCACTAACTAGCAAATAATATGAACAAATATGCACAGGTGGCTACATGCAGCTCTTGCTTTGATCTCAAAACAAGTGCATCTACTTGTGACCATTCATGCTGTAAACACAGTCCAGTTCAAACTGAATGGCACAGATCCATATAGGGCAATGGCTATTTGCATATAGGCCTACTACAGCTCTGATTGGTTATGGCGCACCTGTAGGGAGTCGTGCTTGTCAATGCAATAGAATCCTACTCTAACACTCTCTGCCTAATAGAAAATCTCTTGCACAGTTAGTTTAGCATACTAAGTATTGCATAGATAGTTTTGTTTTGGTATGTTATATTGAAAGGGGCTAATATTGTGTTAAATCGAGCTCAATTCCCACAGTATAGCAAAACGTTGATAGTGTTAACTAAAGGGGAAAACTCTAGAAAGTTGAGTGGTTCAATCTCATGCTTCTCTGACACGGGCAGCCCGCACGCAGAGCTTAGAAGGAACATCTTAGGGGCCAAGCCAAATTTCTTCAGCCTCCTGAGGTTCAAGTGTGGATGGACCATTTCACGATGTCAGTGATGTGCTCACCGAGGACTTTGAAGCTTTTCACCCTCTCCACTGCGGCCCGTTCGATGTGCATGGGGGCGTGCTCCCTCTGCTGTCTCCTGAATACCACAATCAGCTTCTTCATTTTTTGGGCATTGAGAGAGAGGTTATTTTTCTGGCACCACTCCGGCAGGGCCCTAACCTCCTCCTTATAGGCTGTGTTGTTTTTGTTGGTTATCAAGCCTAACAATTTGTTTGCAAAGTTGATGATTCAGTTGGAAATGTGCGTGGCCACGCAGTCTTGGGGGAACAAGGTGTACAGGAGGGGGCTGAGCACCCAGGGGGCTGGGTTCAGACCCGGGGCTCAGAGCTTAGTAATGAGCTTGGAGGGCACTATGGTGTTGAAGGCTCAGCTGAAAGCAGTGTCGAAGGCAGTGTGCGATGCCGATTGCATCATCCGTGGATCAGTCGGGGTGGTATGCAAATTGTAGTGGGTCTAGGGTGTCGGGTAAGGCGGAAGTGATATGATTCTTAACTAACCTCTCAAAGCACTTCATGATGACAGAAGTGAGTGCCATGGTGCGATAGTAATTTAGTTCAGTTACCTTTGCTTTCTTGGGTACAGGAACAATGGTGTACATATTGATGCAGGTTGGGACAACAGACTGGGATAGGGAGAAATTGTATATGTCTGTAAACACTCTATCCAGCTGGTAACTTCCGCAAGGCACTGTATGTACGGCAGGACCAAATCAGAAAGATAGGTAGGAACAAGCCCATGTAATGCTTTGTAGGTTAACAGTAAAAAACCTTGAAACCAGCCCTTGCCTTAACAGGACGCCAGTGTAGGGAGGCTAGCACTGGAGTAATATGATCACAGCTTTTGGTTCTAGTCAGGATTCTAGCAGCCGTATTTAGCACTAACTTAAGTTTATTTAGTGCTTTATCCGGGTAGCTGGAAAGTAGAGCATTGCAGTAGTCTAACCTAGAAGTAACAAAAGTATGGATAAATTCTTCTGCATCATGTTTGGACAGAAAATGTCTGATTTTTGCAATGTTACGTAAATGGAAAAAAGCTATCCTTGAAACAGTCTTGATATGTTTGTCAAAAGAGAGATCAGGTCCAGAGTAACGCTGAGGTCCTTCACATTTTTATTTCAGACGACTGTACAACCATCAAGATTAATTATCAGATTCAATAGAAGATCTCTTTGTTTATTGGGACCTAGAACAAGCATATCTGTTTTGTCCGAGTTTAAAAGTGGAAATTCATAAAAAATCCTACAATGTGATTTTCGGGATTTTTTTTCCTCATTTTGTCTGTCATAGTTGAAGTGTAGCTATGATGAAAATTACAGGCCTCTCTCATCTTTTTAAGTGGGAGAACTTGCACAATTGGTGGCTGACTAAATACTTTTTTGCCCCACTGTATTTCACTTGTGATTTCATGAATATTAATATTTTCTAGTAATATTTTTTGTCCATTGCGTTATGCTAATTAGTGTCAGTTGATGACAATTCTCCCGGATCCGGGAGCGGTAGTTCCAAGATTATTAACATTATGTTTTCGAATGACAACCCCAAGAGGTAAAATATATAGTGAAAACAATAGTGGTCCTTAAACGGAACCTTGAGGATCACCAAAATTTACAGTTGATTTGTCAGAGGAAAAACCATTCACAGAGACAAACTGATATCTTTCCGACAGATAAGATCTAAACCAAGCCATAACTTGTCCGTGTAGACCAATTTGGGTTTCCAATCTCTCCAAAAGAGCAGTGAATTTCTAACACAGATTCAACAACAACAAGCAGGGAGGTTTTCCAAAACCTTGCATAGAGGGGCACCTATTGCACCTATCCATTTGAGCATGGTGAAGTTATTCATTACACTTTGGATCAATACACCTAGTCAATACAAATGAACAGGAGTCCTTCCTAACTCAGTTGCCGCAGAGGAAGAAAACCACTCAAGATTTCACCATGGGAGAAAACTGATTCATCAACAACATTGTAATTACTCAACAATACAAACCTAATTGACAGAGTGAAAAGAAGAAAGTATTCCAAAACATGCATCCTGTTGCAACAAGGCACTAAAGTCATACTGCAAAAAAAAATGTGAATAAACAATTCACTTTTTGTCCTGAATACAAAGTGTTATGTTTGGGGCAAATCCAATACCTCACATTACTGAGTGCCACTCTCCTTATGTTCAAGCATAGTGGTGGCTGCATCAATGTATGGGTATGCTTGTAATTGTTAAGGACTGGGTAGTTTTTCAGGATAGAAAAGAAACTGAATGGGGCTAAGCACAGGCAAAATCCTAAAGGAATTCTAGTTCAGTCTGCTTTCCACCAGACACCTGGAGGTGAATTCACCTTTCAGCAGGACAATAACCTAAAATGCAAGGCCAGATATACACTAGAGTTGCTTACCAAGAAGAGAGTGAATGTTCTGCAGGAAAATATATGGCAAGACTTGAAAATGGTTGTCTAGCAGTGATCAACAACCAATTTGACAGAGCTTGAAGAATTTTGAAAACAATAATGGACAAATAATGTATAATCCAGATGTGCAAAGCTCCACAGCTATAATAGCTGCCAAATTTGATTCTACAGAGAATTGACTCAGGGGTGTGAATACTTTTGTAAATTATATATTTCTGTATACATTTTTCAATAAATTAGAAAAATGAAACTGGAAATTAGTTTAATTTAGATGAAACTGTCCCATAGGTATCTGAGGTGCAACCCATGTCTAAGGCATAAATAAATATTGGATGCAGCTATGGTGGTATTAGCTAACTCATGACTGACTACAAATAATTAGAATAGTATAATGGACATGAACCTTCTTATGATAGGATAAATGTCAGCCATTTTGGTCTTTAGCTAACTTTCCACTCCTTGCCACTTGTCATTGCCAAAGAGACTGGCCTTTCGGCAATCTCAATATTCAATATGCACTGCATTTACGGTTGAGTTGCTTATTGTTTGTTGTAAATAACATTCATATTGTCCATGACATGTGGAGCTTCGAAAATAGAATTAGAATTTATAACAAAGTCAAAAACAAACATTTAGGTGGGTATTTTGATGCTTAAAATCAAAACTACAACATTTTGTGGTAGGAATTTAGTTGGAGAATTTAGAGGTGAGCTAGCAACTTTTGACAGACTGTGTCACGCCCTGACCTTAGAGATCCTTATTTATTCAATGTTTTCTATTTCTTTGTTGTTTTGCCGAGTGTGGTTCCCAATCAGAGGCAGCTGTCTATCGTTGTCTCTGATTGGGGATCATACTGTATATAAGTTGTGATTTTCCGTTTGGGTTTTGTGGGGTGTTATTTTCTATTTAGTGTCTGTGCCTGACGGAACTGTGCGCTTTAGTTTTTGGATTTGTTATTTTTGTTTGAGTGTTTTTTGTACATAAATATCATGAACACTTTCCACGCTGTGCTTTGGTCCACTCTTCCTTCCACCGACGACGAGCGTTGCAGAACACCCCACCAAAGAAGGACCAAGCAGCGTGGTCAGGAGGACTGGATATGGGAGGAAATCCTGGAGGGAGAAGGACCCTGGACACGGGCCGGGGAGTATTGCCGTCCAAGGGAGCAGATGGAGGCAGCGAGAGCGGAAAGGCGACTATACGAAGAGTTAGCTCAACGACGGAAGCACGAGAGGCAGCCCCCCCCCCCCAAAAAAAAATTGGGGCCCTCGGGGAGTTTGGCGGAGGTAGGGTTTAGACCTGAGCCCTCCCCGTGCTTACCGTGGGGAGGGTGTGACTGGTCAGGCACTGTGTTATGCGGTGATGTGCACAGTGTCTCCAGTGAGCATTCACAGGCCGGTGCACTCTGTGCCAGCACCCCGCATTTGCCGGGTGGAAGTGGGCATCCAGCCCGGATGGGTTGTGCCAGCTCTATGCTCAAGACCTCCAGTGCGCCTCCACCGTGTATCCGGTGCCTGCTCCACCACCAGGCTTCCAGTACGTCTCCTCAGTCCGGTGAGACCTGTTCCGGTTCCATGTACCAGGCCTCCAGTATGTCTCCCCAGCCTGGTAAGCCCTGTGGCAGCTCCACGCACCAGGCTTCCAGTGCATCTCCTCAGTCCGGTGAGACCTGTTCCGGCTCCACGTTTGAAGCCTCCAGTGATGATCCATGGCCTGGAGCCTGTAGTGATGATCCATGGCACAAAGCCTCCAGTGATGATCCATGGCCCGGAGCCTGTAGTGATGATCCATGGCACGAAGCCTTGTCACATGGCACAAAGCCTTATCATAGTGCTGTGATAAGATATTGCGTAAAATAATAATTTTAACAATTTGTCTGCTATTTATACAGAAACTTGGTGTAGAACCTCTACTATCTGTATTTATAGTTACATGACAAAAGTTTAGGTTAACAATAATTATATTACACAATTTCTGATATGACATGCCTTAATTTTTTCCTGCATAAATAAAATCAGGATTTTTTTCCTCTACTGCCATTCATTCCAATTAGACTGGTTTGGATTTCTCCCTTCCATTCTGGAACTGAGGGTTTGTGACATTATGTAATGGTGTCACCACCCTGAATCTAATTTGGAGTCAGTCAGTTTACACCTGTAAAGCATAGAATTAGCTTATAATTGAGAGATTATGTCAATAGTTGGTCCTGTTTGTCTGATAGACAAAGATCACAGTTGGGTGCCAGACTGATCCCCTGGCCATGAACGGATGCTGCAACCCACCAGGAGGAGCAAAGGTGGGTATCATAACATGTCCAGCAATGTGATTGCAATGGTTTAAAATAATTTAATTCACTGTTCACTTGCTATTTTCACACCTTGTCAGGCAAGACCTCAGAATAAAAGTGTGTCATGCGACATTATCCTTGTGGCTCCTCCTCCATTGTTGTCAGAGTCTCCCTCGACT
Source organism: Oncorhynchus mykiss (assembly GCF_013265735.2). NCBI lineage: Eukaryota > Metazoa > Chordata > Actinopteri > Salmoniformes > Salmonidae > Oncorhynchus > Oncorhynchus mykiss. The sequence continues at coordinate 4,197,159 of NC_048586.1, read as the reverse complement.
CCTATGAAAAGGACAAGCTATGATGCCTCTCATAGTGACTCGAGTTACTGCCCTGATTACAGACGGCTTCATAAACAATGATAATGTGTGTTATGTCAAAAATGACTCGGTTTGATAAACCACTAGGTTAATTACCCAGCCAAGCAGATAAAAATATTATAGTAATTTAGGTTGTGCATTATCAAAAAGCTTTGTCCTTTCTTAATAAAAAAACTAACAATTTACCACTATTGTATCACTTATGGTTGGGTCGTATCCACATTTTCATATCATCACACCGTCCTTCTCGCATCCCGGGATTTACGGTAATCCTTAATTAGTACACAAGGGTGCGCCAAAAAATGCAAGAAAAACCCATTGGGTGTCTATTACCAGAACGCTAACAAAATTAGCACAAGTAATACTTCCATGGAGGCTGCTAACAAAATAGGCTAACGAGCGCCAATGAAAATAAATGAATTGCCAAGACAGGCAATCCAAGTCATAAAGTTATACATACAGTACCAGTCAAAAGTTTGGACACTCCTACTCATTTAAGGGTTTTTCTTCATTTTTTCTATTTTCTACATTGTAGAATACTAGTGAAAACATCAAAACTATGAAATAACACAAACAGTGGGGAGAACAAGTATTTTAAACACTGCGGATTTTGCAGGTTTTCCTACTTACAAAGCATGTAGAGGTCTGTAATTGTTATCATACTTCAACTGTGAGAGACGGAATCTAAAAACAAAAATCCAGAAAATCACATTGTATGATTTTTAAGTAATGAATTTGCATTTTATTGCATGACATAAGTATTTGATACATCAGAAAAGCAGAACTTAATATTTGGTACCAGGCTATGTGGGGTGGCCAGTCCTCTTCTGGCTGTGCCGGGTGGAGATTGTAACAGAACATGGCCAAGATGTTCAAATGTTCATACATGACCAGCATGGTCAAATAATAATAATCACAGGCAGAACAGTTGAAACTGGAGCAGCAGCATGGCCAGGTGGACTGGGGACAGCAAGGAGTCATCATGTCAGGTAGTCCTGAGGCATGGTCCTAGGGCTCAGGTCCTCCGAGAGAGAGAAAGAAAGAGAGAAAGAGAGAATTAGAGAGCGCATACTTAAATAAATATGTATATGTCCTGGGAAATGTTCTTGTTACTTACAACCTCATGCTATTCGCATTAGCCTACGTTAGCTCAACCGTCCCGTGGAAGGGACACTGATCCCGAAGAAGAGGATAACAGCATCTGTTAAATAACTAAAACATTATTTTTTTTAAATGTATGTAAAATGTACATGTAAAATGTAAAATGTTCTATTCACTTGTATTTCAACACAATACAATTAAGTTTAGTTTACTCAGATGTCAAATACCAGTAGTGTAAAGTACTGAAGTAAAAATACTTTAAAGTACTACCTAAGTATTTTTTGGGGGTATATGCATTTTAATTTACTATTTATATTTTCACAACATTCCTAAAGAAAAGAATGTACTTTTTACTCCATACATTTTCCCTGACACCCAAAAGTACTCATTACATTTTAACAGGAAAATGGTCCTGTTTGTAAATTATGTCTGAGTGTTGGAGTGTGTCCCTGGCTATCCGTCAATAAAAAAAACAAGAAAATTGTGTCGGATGGTTTGGTTAATATAAGGAATTTGAAATTGCCAGCTTCAATTAATAGTAGCTGCAAAACACCAGTCTCAACGTCAACAGTGAAGAGGTGACTCTGGGATGCTGGCCTTCTGGGCAGAGTTACTCTGTCCAGTGTCTGTGTTATATTGCCCATCTTTTCTTTTTATTGGCCAGTCTGAGATATGGCTTTGTCTTTGCAACTCATCCCGGAGTCGCCTCTTCACTGTTGACGTTGAGACTGGTGTTTTGCGGCTACTATTTAATGAAGCTGCCAGGTGGGAACTCTAGACACTCTAATGTACTTGTCCTCTTGCTCAGTTGTGCACCGGTGCCTCCCACTCCTCTTTCCATTCTGGTTAGAGACAGTTTGCGCTGTACTGTGAAGGGAGAAGTACACAGCATTGTATGAGATCTTCAGTTTCTTGCCAATTTTTCACATGGAATAGCCTTCATTTCTCAGAACAAGTATAGACTGACGATTTTCAGAAGAAAGGTGCTGATGCTCCAGATACTCAACTAGTCTAAAGAAGGACAGTTTTATTGCTTCTTTAACCAGCACAACAGTTTTTAGCTATGCTAACATAATTGCAAAAGGGTTTTCTAATGATCAATTAGCATTTTACAATGATAAACTTGGATATGCTAACACTACTTGCCATTGGAACACAGGAGTGATGGTTGCTGATAATGGGCCTCTGTACGGCTATGTAGATATTCCATAAAAAATCTGCAGTTTCCAGCTACAATAGTAATTTACAACACTAACAATGTCTACACTGTATATCTGATGATTTTGATGTTATTTTAATGGACAAAAATGTGCTTTTCTTTCAAAACCAAGGACATTTCTAAGTGACCCCAAACGTTTGACCTTTAGTGTATATGTTCCTCAGATGGTTCATGGAAACTGAATGCCTTGACTTATTTGAGTTATAGTTTCTTAAAACGAATTTATTAACCTATATTTTAATATTTTATCATTATGTCCATCTGAGACAGTTAGTTCTAAGATTGTGTACACTCTCAACAGTTTTGTGGGCTCCCAACTCATGTGAGAGTGGGAATCTGTTGAGTCAGCAATAGCCACCCAATAATTTCAACAGCATCCATCAATGATTTGCCTGTTTGGGAATGACACCTCTTTGAACATAACTTCTGCCTGACTTTTTCTTTCCATTACGGCTCATAACACAACAAAAAAATGTAATACTATGATAAATAGATACTTTTCTTCCAACAAAATAAAAATGCACGAATCATTGTAAAAGTCTCAAATGTTTTGAATTACCCACAATCCTCTACAAATGAAGTCAACACAATACGGTCAAGTTGTACTTACTCAAATGTCAAATTCTACAACTCAAATAGTTTAAGGTAACTGTTTGCCTTAACTGAGTTGTAGGTACTCAAATAGACCAAGTACCACTAACTTATTTATGTTACATTTAAGTCTAAAACAAATAGATTTTGTTCTGCTAATTTGATAAACTCTGTAAATTAAAGCAAGCTAAACACAAATAGGCAGTTAGCCTAACTCATTACTTTTAAGCAGGCGCTATTCAAATAGACCAAGTGCTTCTAACTTCTTTATCTTCATTAAAACAAAAAACAAATAGACTGAGTTTTATTAACGTAATTGTCTCAATTAAAAAACAACAAGTTAGTATAACGTAATGTAATCAATTAAGTATGACTACTGCTCGTGTTTAAGGTACCACTAGCCAGTTCGTCTAATGACTTAGACCAGGGCTCTCCAACCATGTTCCTTGAGAGTTACCCTCCTGTAGGTTTTCGCTCCAACCCCAGTTCATCAACTAGCTAATTATTAGAATTAGGTGAGCTAGATTAGGGTTTAAGTGAACACCTAAAGGATGGGAGCTCTCCAGGAACTCCCAAGTGGTGCAGCGGTCTAAGGCATTGCATCTCAGTGCTAGAGGCATCACTACAGACCCTGGTTTGATTCCAGGCTGTATCACAACTGGCCGTGATTGGGAGTCCCATAGCGCTGTGCACAATTGGTCCAGCATCGTCCGGGTTAGGGTTTGGCTGGGGTAGGCCGTCATTGTAAATAAGAATTTGTTCTTAACTGTCTTGCCTAGTTAAATAAAAATGTACAGGGTTGGAGATCCCAGACTTAACATTTTACAATGTGTCTATTAGTTGACTTAACCTTTATTTAACTAGGCAAGTGTAACGGTTTTCTTGACTTGAAGGAGAGGCGGACCAAAATGCAGCGTGGTTTCTATTCATGTTTAATTTATAAAGACTCTACACATGAACAAACTAATAAAACAAGAAACATGCAAACCCAAAACATCCCTATCTGGTGCAAACACAGAGACAGGAACAATCACCCACAAAACCCAACACCAAACAGGCTACCTAAATATGGTTCCCAATCACAGACAATGACTAACACCTGCCTCTGATTGAGAACCATAGCAGGCCAAACATAGAAATAGACAAACTAGACATGTAACACAGAATGCCCACTCAGATCACACCCTGACCAAACAAAACATAGTAACAGACATAGAAACTATGGTCAGGGTGTGACAGCAAGTCAGTTAACACAATGACGGCCTACCTAAAGGAAAAAGGCCTCCTGCGGGATGGGGGCTGGGATTAAAAATACAAAATTTATCAAATATAAATATTGGACAAAACACACATCACGAGAAGAGCGACAACACAATGCTACATAAAGAGAGACCTAACAACATGGTAGCAACACAACATGGTAGTAGCACAAAACATGGTACAAACATTATTGGGCACAGACAACAGCACAAAGAGCAAGAAGGTAAAGACAGCAATACATCAAGCAAAGTAGCCACAACTGTCAGTAAGAGTGTCCCTGATTGAGTCTTTGAATAGAGATGGAGATAAATCTGTCCAGTTTGAGTGTTTGTTGCAGCTCGTTCCAGTCGATAGCTGCAGCGAACTGAAAAGACGAGCGACCCATGGATGTGTGTGCTTTGGGAACCTTTAACAGAATGTGACTGGCTGAACGTGTGTTGTATGTGGAGGATGAGGGCTGCAGTAGATATCTCAGTAGACACAAACGGGAAGCATACACTAAAAAACAAAAAAGTATTTGGATCAACTTAATTCAATTTTGGAAGGTAGTTACACCAAATGGAAACTGGTTATTTTTACATTAAGTTATTATTACAGATGAACTTAATTTACTTGTGTTATTCAAACAGTATTGGATTTAGAAATAATAATTCAAAATGATTATGTCAGATTGACTAAATGTATTCATGTTTTTAAAACACAATTGAATCAAATACCTCCAAACTGAATAAATTATGAATTTACGAATAAAGCATCAGCAAAAATACACAGTTCTGTAGCTAAATGAAGGTTATGTTTTGAAAGTAAATTCATTTCACAATCTCTCACAATCTCTGAAAATGCATGAAATGGTACAACAATCAAACGCTTCTAGCAACAGGGGGAGTGAACAAGCGCACACTTATGGAAGTTAAGTGTGGAGAAGCCGAGATCTCTTAATTATAAAGAATCTGCTCTGAACATGTGCTTTGATAAATGCAATATTTAACACGTGAAAACATGTCCAAAACTGCCCCAAAGTCAGCATTTCATAATCTCACACAGGCACACACTGTGGCCCAATTGCAAATAATTCCCTAAACCCTACGCCCTGTGTACTTGTGGAGATCTGAGATGTTTTGACAGGTGTAATCAATGGTGGTAATAGCTTAACCTTGCCTCCCTAGGTGGAAGTTACACCACATTGCTTATACAAATCAAATCCTCTCATATCAAGTGCATAGGGCGTAGGGTTTAGGGGACGATTTGGGATTGGCCCACACACTCATCGAATGAAAATGCATAAAATGTTATAAGAAAAACGGTGAACAATTCCTTGAGCCATGCTGGCAACAATCAACGGTTTCTAGCAACAGGGGGTGTGAACAAGTCATACACTTCTGAGTTAAGGGTGGAGAAGCTGAGCTCTCTCAATTATAAAAATATGTTCAGAACATAACCGTGCATTGATAAACACATGATACAAAACTATGTCCAAAACTTGTGTCCAAAAGAAACAGTAGGTCAAGGCACCGCTGCAGGGCATGAAAATGTATTACTGAAAACTCAGTTCCTAAAGTAAAATATTTTGCCCACAATGAAGTGCGTCATTAGTCATGCTGTATCTCTACATCATAGGAGGAACGTGGTACACAAAATACACCTGGCCATGCAGAAGATCTTGATTACGTGGACTCGGGAGGTAGAAAGTATGGTCGTATCATCAGTGTCATGAGGAATTAGGACCGTATTATCAGTGTCACCAGATGAACGGGACATGGAGTCATCCAGCAGGCAGCGGGGTAAAATAGCATTACAAGGGGTGGTCGAATCAGGCAAAGACATCACTTTGATAGTACCTTTGTCCTGGATATCTGCTGTTTAGGTCAAGTTCATGAACTCATTTCCAAACTCACTGTCCATGAATTAAAGCCAAATGTTGCCTTTCAGTCTCAAATGCTTCTTTATCTTATTTGAGAGTTTACTCACAGATGCAGGTATTCCAGACAGAAGAGTCAATCGCCGGGAGTCATTTTCTCCAAAGAGGATTTTGAGCTTAACTGGAGTCGTCATTTTCCAACTTGGTTTGAGAGAGAAGAAGCAGAGGGCAAATATAGTGGCAAAATCATTCAAGCATTGATCTTGTCAAATCCTGAACCAAAAGTGCTGCAAACAACCCAGTACCAAGCATCGCTTACTACCGTGTGTGTGTGTATATACGTGTGTGACCACATTAGTGTAATGAAAAATGCAACACTGGCCTCTTTACAAGCAGGGGTTTATGTGCACGATCCGGATTCTCCAAGATTCTGAACTGAACTGGAACTTTTCCTAACTTTTTAGTCTGGGACAAATTTAGTGGCAGAACATTTAAGTAATCAGCACACACCTTTTCAAATCCTAAAACAAAAGGGCTGCGAACACAGCCTATACCAAGCACCTCTCCCAACTGTGCATGTGTGATGGCACTAGTATGATGTACATGTAACACAGACCTTTAATGTGTGTTCTTCTTTTCAGCTTCACGATATGGATAGGTCAGACCAAGTAGTCGGCCAATGATACTGCTACGGAACAGACACTACACTTCAACATTCATTGAAGAAAGAATAAAAGGTAAGAGTGAAGATGGGCCACATGTCTAAAGGGACATAACATAAGACAATTAATAAACCAAAAACTCCACTGGAAAGACAATAAAAGGCAGGCAGTCTACATTAGAATGAAATATACAAATAATTGTTATTACTAGCACTAAAGAGCCATGAAGTCTAGAATATTCAGAAAATTTTCTAGAAGAAATCGGGAAAATGGAGACAAAAAACTAACATTGGTGAGTCAAGTATGGGTTAGCTAGAATCATTATGGATCCATGTTGTCAACTGCTTTAACACCCCACTCAATTTTGAGGTCTGAAAAAAAAACCATTCCATTTGGGGTGGAATGTCCTTCAATATCTAGTTAAAATGGTTACAGGCCAAAAATAGTCAGTTCATCCAATTCTAATGGCTCTGATTTGATTTGATTTGTACACTGTCCCAAGGTAACATAAAACTCCTATGTGATATTCTTTATTGTCAAAATCATCACAATGCCTAAAACAATATCTTATGCCTAGCTACATGTATCTGGAAAACAGAGCATACTGACTGGCTGGGCGTGGTGTTATTAGCTATCATGTCATCGCTAAATATTCAGCTATGGCGTTACCAAGCTAGCTAGCTACCGAACACAAGATAGGCTACAGCAGTAACAACTACACTTTAGCATGTGAACCACATTCCTACTAGGTAGCATATAACCAGCTGCACATTGCTAGCTAGCTAACCTTGTGTTTCGCATTCCCTCCCCTCAAACATGAGCCACACACATCTATATGGGCCTGCGCAAATGCAGGCTACATACACTTGCACCGATACACACGGTCCAACATTAATTAAGAACTAGCTACACGTTGCAGACAGTTAAATGAGATGTACTTAACAATATGCGTGGTCTTCTATAAAGTGTACTAAAACAACTGTAAAAGCACATTTGCCCACATGTATCTATTGCGCTTTAATGGATGGCAAAAGCTAGCAAGTCTCTCCGGTGTAACGTTAGAGCTAGCTGAATGAACTAGCTAGCTACTGTACATGTTACAATGTAATGAAGGTCAAGTAGCAGCACGTCGATAATGTCTGCAATAAAATATGTTCTAAAACAACAGTATAAGAACATTTACACACATTTAATCCCTCACATTTTAACAGATGACAATATAATCTATTTTGCTTACCAAAGTCAACCAAGATTTAATTTGGGGTCAAATTCAATGACATGACATTTGAGGGCTTTGGTATCTCTTATGCTTAGAGACATTTTAGAGTGCTAGAGCTAATTTGCATTGTGTTGTGTTTTTTGCTAAAGTTTAGTCTTTGAGCAGAAGCTCTTACCGATTTACTGATTTAAGTATATTAAAGGTGACTGCCACAACCACAGATTATGAGCAAAGTAAAACTTTCTTGAAAAATAGGATATAATCCTAACTAAAAAAGCGAAGACTGAGAAATATGTGGATTGATTTAAACATGGTATTGTGGTCTGAGAGAGGTTTTTGTCTTAACTTCTTGAAAGATATAGCAATCTTATAACACTGGAACACTTGAAGAGAATAAGCCCAAAGCATTCATGAATATGCTGAATAGAGATATTGGCATCTTGGTGATCCCAACAATTCCTTTGACTAATGTGGATTTCATCTAAACCATGTAAATGAGTGAGTTTGTAGGGATAACTCATCATAGACTACATGATACTAATGTTCTCTATTGTTTCAATCCCCCATCATTCTGCTCTCATAACAATATGAATACATTCCCATCTGTTTGGTGTTCCCTTTCAAACCGCACTTAGCTGCTAAACCACAGCCATGCAAGACATTCACTGCTGTTGGATTTTTTTTTAATGCAGGAAAGAGAAGAAAAAACTGTTGGAATAAAAAGCTGCCGCTGTAAAAGTGTCTTGCCAACAACAACATTAGCGCTTGACACACAGCGTGTGAAAAAAATCTGGCATCGTATCACAGTGAAGAAAGTCGACCTTTGAAGAGTGTGTGAACTCGTTATATTAATAAAGCTTCAAAGATTGCTTTTAGGTTCTCACCAAAGAAATAACCCCTGACACCCAAACAAACAAACACAAGCCAAATTTAAATAGCACAAGTTGAAATAGTATCTGAAAGCAAGGTAAGTTGAAGTTCTTTTGTGTATTTGTGTGCAGGGCCGGTTCAAGGCATAAGCGACATAAGCAGTCTCTTGGGGCCCCCCGGGCGCTATTCTTACTCTCAACTTAGTGGTGAGAGTAAGAATAGTAGAATGCACCAGCTGCAATTCAAAAATGTGGTTGTGCGTCAGCAGTTTTACTCTTATGTCAGTCACTGTCAGTCACTCAATTAGCCATGTCAGCTGACAATGTTATGATTGGTACTTAGTCTAGCCAGAGGCCCTGATCTCCTGGGGGCCCACATTGATTTTGTTAGTCATTCTCACTCAGATACCATATTAAAGTTAAAGTAATTACAAAATGTGTTGAATTGCAGGAACTTTTTTTATTTATTTGTATAATTGCATGAAATTTGTTATAAAATTGCAAAGTTCTCTCTCTGCCCCATGGCAAAATGCGTAGAATTGCAGAAAAACTGCTTTAAAACAGCAGCATTTTCTCTAGGCCCCATGACAAATGTTTTAAAATTGCAGGAAAACTTAAATTTGGCTCTCCACCGTCAAGAGGGGAGCCACTAAAATGTTTTGTCGGGAGGTGGGGGGCCCCTCAACCAAAACTTGCTTAGGGCCCTCAAAAAGCTAGAGCCGGCCCTGTGTGTGTGTGTGTGTGGTGTGTGTGTGTGTGACAGAGGGGAGAAGGGACACATCTATTATTCTCTGGCTGATTAAAGCATGATGGCTGGTGTCCAATCTGCTTTCCAGGGGAGCACTGTGACAGCCAGACGTGTTCTCTACCTGCTGCCTCCTCTCCATGTTAGGTGATTTACGTCTGACGCCCTCCGTTTATGTACTGCCGTATTTTCATTTCTACCCCGCTGAGTGCCAGGTTCAGAACTCCTGAAGAAATATTATGCTTTGCTGACAAAATACAGTGACAGCCATCTCGCAGCCTTAAAAGTGTGCCGGGGTTGTCGAGCAGTTGGAGAGGAGAGGGAGACGAGACAGGGGTTGAAGTCGTCTGTTAGTGGGCGGCCCACCGATCAGCCCATTTGATCTAAACCAGCCCTGATTGGACAAAATGACTATGTTTATCGAATTTCAATTGAAAGAAATGATGCGGGGTTGGGGGGGTGGGGGGGGGGGGGGCGGTAAAACAGAAGGTGAAATGGCTTCTCACGGCAGAGAAACTTTTGGTGCAAAATTGAAATGTTTGTTTTGGTGGCAGGCGGGTGGCTAGAAGAGCTGGTAACTTGACGTTTGGGACTTTTTCATTAACCCCAAGTTCAAACCCCACCACTGCTGCTCCAATCTTAGTAGGGAAGCAACAATTTGATGTGAACAAATGAACATAAATACTGTTATTGTTAAAGCGCTGCCATGCTTCCTTTTCATGCTTCCCTATTTAGGCTTTTTGTGCAACCTACTCTGAGATTTAATGAGATGTTGTATAGCATCTTGAGACGTTCTCATTTGCCGCATTATTATTTCAAAGCTTCCAGAACAGCCCTGTCTCGCTGTCATGCTCATGCATATGGAAGGTGTTCGTGTACGCCAATATCTCTGCCTCTGTGTCGCTTTGAGGGGGAGGCCGACCCCTCGCTAAATGAAACGAATGATCACACACCTAATGAGGCAAAGGAGTGTGCCGAGGGTTTGGGGCCAACACACTGGATGGACAACACTGTTTTCTGTAATTAGCCTTTACCTCACATGAAGCGCCGCTTGTTGTTATTTTGATTCCAGTCAGGGAAACAAACAGAAGTTAATTTGAAATCCGATGCTACAAAAGCAGCACGCCCACCCCCCCTTCCCCCACCCCCGTCTCCTGGCATCTGAGGCCTCGACTATAAATAAAGATTGTCATTGTAACCTAATCAAATTATGAGAAATGTTTTGGTTTGCCTGTCAGCTGTCGAGTGTTCTCTCTCTCTCTCTCTCTCTCTCTCTCTCTCTCTCTCTCTCTCTCTCTCTCTCTCTCTCTCTCTCTCTCTCTCTCTCTCTCTCTCTCTCTCTCTCTCTCTCTCTCTCTCTCTCTCTCTCTCTCTCTCTCTCTCTCTCTCTCTCTCTCTCTCTCTCTCTCTCTCTCTCTCTCTCTCTCTCTCTCTCTCTCTCGACCTTGATGGCAGCGTATTCCCCTGAGGTCTTCTCATCTCTCCTCAGGAGCTGCCAGCTCGCTTCCATTCGTGGCAGACCAAGAAGTATTAAGCATAAATGGCATTCACATGATTTCAATAAGCTCAGGGAGACAAGAACCAGGCTTTCAGCACATTAGCTTTTAGTTGTTGAGGACACAAAGCAGACACATAGTCACTGAGCGGGGAAGAAAGAGAGAGAGAATTCCACCAGTCCCCAAAAAGGCCTAATACATGATGATGTCATCAGTAATGGCCCAGATGTAGTTAGACTTGGACCTGATGGGAAGCACCATGATAAAAGCTGACCCCTCCGTGGTACAGACATCATTGCTGTAGAAAAGCAGGATATCCAATTTAAGTCAACAATGAGGATAAAAAACAACTTGCATTTCCAATCATCAATTCTTTAAGATTGGATAGGTTATGTTTTGTAAGCCTACGTTCCATGTCATCCTGTAAGTTAAACAATGGAATCTCAATACAATAACAACACACACACACACACATTGATCATTTTCAAATTTTGCAGATAGCCTAAGGTGATTCGAGGCCTGTATACTTGCCTGCATTGTCATATTTTCACTGGACCATTTACAATATAGAATGTCTCCTGAAAAACAGTCTTCTAATGGGTGACAAAGACATCTGAGCACTCCTTTAGAAGAAGAAATCCCCAGTGTCATCTTGTCAATGTGGCCTCATCCTCTTGCTCCCCCTTCCACTCTCTTTCCCCACTGTCTCTCTTTTTCCTCTCTGACTGACTAATCACCCGGCCCAGTGAAGGTATAGAGCAATACCAGTCCCTCTCTCTCTCTCCTTCCTCCTCCTCCTCCCTCCTTCCCCTCTCTCCCCCTCCCGCTCCATCCACTGCCGCTCTGTCAGTGATTTTTCATCGCCCTTGTTGGACCTGTTTTATGCATTGTTTCCCTGATGGCATGATTGATGTCAGGGAGCTTGTAATCTGGGGAATGACGCGCACCGCTGTAGTCCCCCTCTGTCTCCCTAACACACGTCGACTCGTGCCTGTTTGGCCGGGGCCACTGCTGAGGCGGCTCCCCTCTCTCCTCGCTTCACCCAAACCTCATTTACATTTCAATCTCAGCCTCATGAATGCAAAAATTCTGGCAGAAAA